>NC_066869.1:21823581-21937571 GCF_022985175.1 Labeo rohita | reverse complement strand
GCATTCTGCATAATCACCTGTATGTCCCCCAAGTGCCTCGCCGCGGCAGCCGAAAACCTTGACGGCTCAACGACTTGCCGCGGGAAGACAACGAGGGAAGCCTACTCGCGAACGAGCGGCGGGACTTTAACGCGGCCATGGTCATGCGTTCGCAATGAACGCACGAGCCATCCGTGAACGCTGCTTCAGTGTGCTCTAGGCCCAGGCACGTGAGGCAGTGATCATGTCCATCCAGCGAGGCGAGGAAACTACCACATCCAGAAGCGCACGGCCGGAGAGACATCCCGGGAAAAATGCCCTCGACAGTCGTGAGAAATTAGCTCTTTTAGATCCCGGTTTGCCCAGGGAGGACCGCGGCACAACTGTGCACTCAAACGGGGAGGCTCGCTGGATTGCAAGAGGCTTTTTTTTTTTTCTGGCCGTGAAAACGGCCGCCCGCAGGATCTCGCTGGCGGCTGCCAAACGCTCTTTTAGAGCACAACTCACAGGAACTCTTTTTTTTTTTTTTTCTTCCAGGCTCGTGGAAGAGGCTCCGAAGCGAAAATCTGAATGAGTGGTTGCATGCCGCCATCTTATATACCCGTATGTACTGGGGAGTGGCTCGGCATGCAAATACCACTCGCCAATGTTCATGAATGTTCATTGGCCTTTTGAATAAGGCTCAGAGATGATTGGACTCTCAAGCGAGTTCCCATATGTAACGTCGTAGTGAAACGACTGAAGGGGAACACAGTTGTTACTTAGTACAACTTAACATTTCAAGTTAACTAAACTTATTTTAGTTGACTGAACTTAAAATTTTAAGGCAGCAGGGTAACAAATTATTTTAAGCTGACTCAACAAATTGTGTTTTTTATTTTTTACAGTGTAGAGTTCTAGAGTTTATGTTCATGTGTTCATGTACTCATATATTGAGGCGGCAGAGGCTGAAAACACAGTGAGCGTCCCGCGTATGTGTGTAGTAAACAAAACTGCGTGTCTGCGGAATTCACTAACACAGACATGCAGAAATACGGCTCTTATTAAAATGCATTCTTAAAATGTGGAATCCCACCATTTTTAAAAGCAGGGTATTGCGATACTTTTTAAGTACCGGTACATCGCGCAACACTATTATGTATATAGCCTAGCTTTATTATGTTTTTCTCCGTTTGCAGAAGCGCTGCAGGTAATGTGATGTGTCCATGTGAATCCTCATGTTCTGTTTGCTGCTTTTTGCACATGCCAAATGAATCCCTAGAAATCAAATTTTTGGTATTTTTAACTGGTCACAGCCACTTATGCTGTCTAAAATAATTACATTCTAATTTAAAATAATCTGGTCGATTAACAGTTAATAATCGTTAACAAGCGTCGGCTGTTGGTTAGGAAAAATAACCAAAATTAACATCCCTAAGCACAGTACATTGACATGTTCCTTTTACCGTAGTAACTGATATAAACAGCTTTTGAAAGAAGTGTGAAGAAAAAGTTGCTAAATGCTTCCCCACATGTTACAACTTCACTGAAAAGTAAAAAAAAAAAAAAAGTGCACTACCATAACCATGTCAATGAGTGCTTTTCCAAGAGCACATTTTGAAGAGAGCTTAACAGCAGAAATTGGGACATTTAAGTTGTTTACATGTTATCTGTGTAAATAGAAACTGCTTTGCACCACATTGCAAGTGCTCTCAAAAGCTCAGCTTTAATCACTCATAAAGCAATTCTAAGATGCCATGGAGTAATTTTGTCGTGGTAGCTTTCATTGTGCATTTTCCATGAAACACCAACAGAGTTCTGTGTAAATCTCCCACTGCAAGACAAACAAAAAATTAACATTCAATTCAATGGGACCGTTTACTTAGACATGGATATGTACAATGATTTACTCAGAAATTCACTCCGCTTGTGTTTCATGAAAAAGTCCCATTGTTTGTTTTTATTCTTCTGGTTTGGTATCTTGAATTTGCATATGCCCCAATTTGCATACTACTTCTGTTTCCTCACTTCTAACATCTTTGCCACAGTGAACTTGAATGCAATTAATTATTTACAGGTTCCATTAAAAACACGTTTGAAGTCAACCCCTTTAACCCTACAAAGTGTGTTCTCTGTGAATGTGCTTTCTTTATGAAAAAAAATTAAGAAGTGTATTTGTCTACTGTGCATGATTCATAGCAATGTTAACAGTACGAAAGCATTCTAGATCACATTGTGCTTTAGTCTTAGCCTTCATTAATGCTGTTTGAGCGCATGTACAGCTGTAATATCTTGAATATGATAAATGGTATTTTGAGGTTTCTGTACATTTTTTAATCTAAGCACTATATACCTATGTAAGAGTGATTTGAGGATTGAGGTGAGCTTGAGTGCCGTCAGTAAATGGGTCTATAATAAAGCTGTTACAAGTATGATGCAGTTCTTTGCTTATAAGATGTGCTTATGTAATTTTCATACAGTACATCAAATGTACAGGCATACATTTACGTTGCTATTTCGCTACTATTTTTAGACTTAGTTTGACAAATGTAATAAATACATTTTTAAATGCATATTTAAAATGTTAATCATGAAAATTAAATACACTAAAATAAATAATAATACCATTGTATGTCAGAATAGTTAATAACTGGAAGTAACAAGGCCATTTTTAAACTATTATTAATATTATATATCTAAAAAAAAAGTAATTAAGATTTTTATAACAGTTGGATTATTAAACATACATTTGTTTTTTTACAAATATTTTATGTAATTTTATCTTATTTTATAAAAATATAAAATAAATGATCTGGTTTTATAGCAATTTATAGAATTGATCTAATTCTAACATTTAATGTTTTTCAGAAGTAGTATGACATGTATCATGTTCCTTGAATCTTGCTTAATTTTTTTTTTTTTTTTTTTTCGGCTTTTGATATGGAAGTAGACATATCAAAAGATATATGAGGCAGTATCACCCATGCTTGTTGGTATATTTCTTATCCCTTCAAAAATGGCACCTCGCAGCAGTTAAACATCAAATGCTATTTGTGAGCATCCCTTACTGTTTGTATTTGTATGCAAACAGCAGGGACAGGATATTTTGTGGCCATGTCTGTTTTGCTCTTGGTCTGGACACAGTGGCCTGCTGTTGTCTCTTTGTCAGTCTGTGTAGGTACAAAACTGTGCCTTGATTGCTTATTTAAAAGCTGTTTTGTTAAAAAAAAAAAAAAAAAAAAATCTGACTAAAATCTATTGAGCTGTCTGTAGTCTACAGCAAACATAAAATCCAAACCACATCCTTTTTTTTTTTTTTTTTTTTTTTTTTTTAATAATTTTCAAATTATCATCATTTATGGCATATACGCTGACGTTTATGATGCGTACTGAACAGAAAGAGGCAGTGGTTTTTGAGTGTTGCATATAAGGGAGAGTGGGGTGAGTTAAGCCAGTTTTTACTTATGACGTGTTTGAACTGAGCACATGACAGTAATGGGTCCAACTAAAATATGTACATAAATTTCAGGATGTGGTGCATCCTTGGGAATAATCAATTTGGATGAAAATAAACTACTTTAAAAATATGACTTAAAAAAAAGTGGTCTCTTGGCTTAACTTCCCCCCAGTGAGGGGTAAATTGAGCCTAGAAAGAGCGCAAGCAACATTTTCACCTCATGCTATATCAAGGAAAGATAAATTCAATAAAAATGACTTCTTAAAATCTGTGTGTGAGCCTTATGATGGACTGGCCATTCATCCAGGGAGTTTCCTCACCTGTGGTTCAAGATGCTGGGTTAGGATCCAGCTCCCTAACCCAGTAAGGATAAAGCGGTTTGGATAATAGAATGGATGGATGGATGAGTTCTTAAAAAATTTATTTAAAAATTTGAGATACAGTTCACAACTTTAAATTTTTTAAATGATGTACAAAATATCAGAACAAAATAAAGTTTAAATTGAAACTTAAAAAAAAAACAGACTGCATTTAATCTTAACTGGGATAATAGTACTCAACATCCCACTTATAAATGTTGCAGAGAGATACAATTTCATAAAAACTTTAATGACCAGTTTTCCAGGACTTTTGGCTCCAGGACTTCTGGCTCAAATTACCCCACTCTTACCATTTTAACGAACTTGTATCATCCAGCAGTTTAAACCTAACATCATGCTAACAGTTTAGCCTCGTATTATAGCTTCATAAAGGACAAACATGTGATCCTGGACCACAAAACCAGTTTTAAGTAGCATGGGTATATTTGTAGCAATAGCCAACAATTTTGGGTCAAAATGATTGATTTTTCTTTTATGCCAAAAATCATTTTGGTGTTAAGTAAAGATCATATTCCATGAAGATATTTTTTAAATTTCCTACCATAAATCTATTAAAACTTAATTTTTGATTAGTAATATGCATTGCTAAGAATTTAATGGTGGTTTTCCCAATATTTAGATTTTTTGCACTCTCAAATTCTAGATTTTCAAATAGTTGTATCTCAGCCAAATATTGTCCTATCCTAAAAAACAGTACAATAATGAAAAGCTTATTTATTCAGCTTTCAGATGATGTATAAATCTCAGTTTCAAAAAACTGGATAACTCATGTACAGTATTTGTGGTCATGTCACCAATTTTGTTTCCTAGAAACAAGGGATGGCTCAACTTCCCCACAGGCTCAAATCACTGCCATATGAATATGTAAAATAAAAAAAATAAATAAAAAAAACATACTGTTTCAGACACCTATCTTAAGTGCCAAATGAACATTGAACAGCAAATTATGATAGACATGACCAAACATGAATGTCATTTATATAACTATTCTCTCTGATTGTTTTGACAATAAAAAGACTAGTACATTAAAAATGAAAGTTCAATATTCACCCTTCTGAAACCTTCATGACTGTTTTTTTTTTAAAACACAAAAAGACTATTATATAGTATAATATGTATTACACTATACATTGTAATATAGAGTTGTAGGGAACAGTTTTATGCTTCTTTCATTGTGTTTTCAATATGCAGTTTCACTTCCTATTCATTCATTTTCTTATTCCTGTTCTTTTGTGTTCTTTTGTAAAGAAAGCATATCAGTTGTGGTTGGAATGATATGAGGGTGTCAAATTTTCTTTTTTGGGTGAACTATTCCTTCAAGTCAATACTACAGCAGATATATCAGATATTTTCTACACTGCCTGAACAAATGGATCAGATTTCATCGCTTTACAAAATGACCAATGAACAGATTTATGTGCAGTGTGACCAAAGCCTGAGGGCCCTCGGCTGTTTTAATGTTTTTTGGACTGTGACGGCCACTGGGTGGAGCTGTCTCTCTGCCACACACACACATATGCAAACACACAAAACACACACACACACAAACATCTAAAGAGACAGTCATTTCTGTCTTTTTCGTTATTTGGTTGCCTCAGTTACTGTGTCATATACACACACACACACAGTATTAGACACTTACTGATGTTGCCGTTGCTGAAAAACCTACCCTGCTTTCCCTGAATTATCCCTTTACCACCTGCAGAATGTGCTGGAGAATGTGTGAAAATCCTCTGTGATGTTCAGCAGTGCCTGTTAGCTCTCACACCTTCCAACAGGACAGCTTCCTTGGCCTTAGACGATTTCTCTTGGCCCCTTTCCACGGTTTTACCGTAATATATGAGTAGGAGGTTTTTACTGTTGTGGTGAAGAACACCGCCGGCCTCAGTCTTATCTAACAGACCTGAGTCTCTGAGTCATTGTCTTGTGTAAATCACACCGTGAAAACGCTGCTCTGCCTAGTACTTGCGGTTCCCTATGGAATTATCCTTGCTATTATACTGACACCTGGGAGGCGCACAGCAATTTTGAGAAACAGCGTTTTTAGATCATCTTCAGCTTTGCTGGCAGCATAACCTCCAAACAATGGAAATGATTGAAGTAAAAAGGCAAATGTGTTTCAGAATGTCATTCCTGCGACGTGTATATAGCACTCTGAGGTGAACGTGTCTAATCCGAGATGAGATTTCTCGCTTTTGAAAATGATCTACACTTGACCTTGGTGAAGATTGTCTTTTGCGTATGTGAATTGGACGCAGAAAGCTATTATACACAGATATGCACAATGCAATCTTGTAATTTGCTGAGTGAAAATAATTCATGCAGGCTGTTATCAAGGTGTTTGTGGCATTTTAAACATTCTGCCTTTTGTTATAGACTAGGACCAGGACTGTTTTTGTGAACCCTAAAACACAACTAACTTTAAAAGGATAGTTCACCCAAAAATTAAAGTTCTGTCATTAACCCCAAAGGGTTAATTACTCACCCTTATGTCGTTCCAAACCTGTAAGAACATTCATTTTCGGAACACAAATTAAGATATTTTTGATGAAATCTGAGAGCTTTCTGATCCTACATAGACAGCAACGCAACTACAAAGTTTAAGGTCCAGAAAGGTAGTAAGGACATTGTTAAAATAGTCCATTTGACATCACTGGTTCAACCGTAATTTTTTGCAGCTACGAGAATACTTTTTGTGCACAAAGAAAACAAAAATAACGACTTTATTCAACAATTTCCTCTCTCCCACCTCAGTCTCCACCTCGTGTTCACAACAGTACCACGACGCATATTATACAGTTGAGGTCAAAAGTTTACATACACCTTGAAGAATCTGCAAAACGTTAATTATTTTACTAAAATATGAGGGATCATACAAAATGCATGTTATGTTTTATTTAGTACTGACCTAAATAAGATATTTCACTTTAAAGATATTTACTTATGGTCCACAAGAGAAAAAAAAAATGGTTGAATTTTTAAAAATCACCCTGTTCAAAAGTTTACATACACTTGATTATTAATACTGTGTTGTTACATATGATCCACAACTGTGTGTTTTTTTTTTTTTTTTTTTTTGTTTGTTTGTTTTTGTTTAGGAGTCCCTTGTTCGTCCTGAACAGTTAAACTGCCAGCTGTTATTCAGAAAAATCCTTCAATCCTTCATTCTTTTAAGCATTTTTGTGTATTTGAACGCTTCGAATGACTGTTTGATGTTGGGATCCATCTTTTCACTGAGGACAACTGAAGACTCATATGCAACTATTACAGAAGGTTCAAATGCCCTCAGTTGTCCTCAGTGTGAAAAGATGGATCTCAAAATCATACAGTCATTGTTGGATAGGGTTCAAATACACAAAAATGCTGAAAAACCAAATAATTTTTCTGAAGAAAAGCAGGCAGTTCGACTGTTTAGGACAAACTAGGGACTCATGAACAAACTCAAAAAGAAAAGAAAAGAAAACAAAACAAAAACACAGCTGTGGATCATTCAGGTAACAACACAGTATTAATAATCAAGTGTGTGTAAACTTTTGAACCGGGTCATTTTTATATTTATCCATCAATCACTCACAAACGTTTGGGTTTTTGCTCCAAACGTTTTCTTTCAACCAATCTCTGTTCCGGTTTTGCACTGCATTGCATTGCAAGTTAAACATCAGTTATCTTTCATGTGTGGTTTGGCCCAGGTGTTTTATGTAGCATAATTTTACAAAGCTAAAGTCTGTCAGACCATTCTGTTTTTGCTTCAGATATTGAAATTATAATCTAATTTAAATCAGTAAGTAACGGCTTATGCATGCAGCATCAGAGAGTTTGACCTGTAAAAGAGAAAATAAACATCTTGTTCATGTACTTTCTTGTCCCTTTCTTAAGGCAATAAATAATTATTATTTTTTTTAAAAGGCTTTCAAAATCAGCCCATTGAAGCTATTAATCATCAAACCCTTATACTCACTTCTGCTGTAAGTGAAGCTGGATCACAAATGATTCACGCAAACATAGACAGATATATGTAGATCGGGAGCCGCATTCCCTTCACAAACAAATGTGATCCACTGCATCTTCAGCGGCTCAGATGTCGGGAGTAAATACGACCACTTATGTTCATTATCACATCCAGCAACACAACACCTCAATCGCTCAATCGGAGATATTCTTGTTTAACTTACTTCCCTGCTCTGGCATCGAAACAATGGAGGTTACTGGACTGTGACAGCTGATCTGAGGTAAGACGTTCATGTCAATCAACTATCGTGGGTGCGGCCTCTGTCTGTGTGACGGCACACTGACAGGCATCTGAGAATGGCTCAATTTGAAAAAGGGGATATTATTTTTACAGATTAATTAAAAACCAATGCATGGATTTTTATCATTATATGGTAGATTTGTACATACACTGCCAACACACATTAATGTTCAAACAACATGAAAAAGTGAACTTTGCATCCGATGACCACTTTAACACTTGCGTTTTGTCTACAGCAACAGGTAATCTAATTACTTGTGCTTCTTCCTATATTCAGCATATTGAAGTTTTATTACACTCTTCTTATTGTATGTGTATGTGTGGCACTCTGGGCTGGTCTGCTACAAGACTGAGATCAGTGTGATTAAAAATCCCTTTCCATTTCGCTTTGTAAATGTCACCCAGGCAACACTGAAACATTTGCTTTTTTGCCTCCATTTTCAGAAGCATGTAAAAAGCAACCTGCTATAAAAATTATTTTAATTACAAACTTGACAGAAAGCCAGTATTTTTTGCGAGAAGTGTTTTTAAATAAATAAATCCCTGCAATTCAAATAAGCGTGATCTTTCACTTCCGAAAGGGCAAAACGCACCGCCGTTGCTTTCTGCACCTCACCTGAGAATAATACTAATATGTGCGAGATTAATTCTGAGAATAAAATAAAAGAAGCCATTATATGCATTCGGTTATATTATCTGTTATACAGCTGATCTGCCTATGCGAGTGAATCATTGCTGTTAGAATGGTCACAGAGGGTATGTGAGGGACTGTTTGTGCTTTTTAATCAAGTCTACGAGCGTTTTCTTCTGTTATTGTTTCTGTAGTCCTATCTCTCAGGATTGGGTTGTTTATTTCTTCTTTTCTTCGTTTTAAGGATAATTATGGCAAAAATGTGAGGTACAAATATGAAATCGCTTTTCAGGTTCTTCAATCACCTACAAAATTCCTCTTTTTGGACGCCACGCACATTCCTTTAACATTCATTATTGACTACACAGACTGGTTTAATGCAGTTTACCTTTCCTTAATGCGGTGTTCCCATCAGAACTGTGTGGAAATGTAATAATTTTGGACCTTGAGAAATACCAGAGCTATTACGAACATAAAGAATGTCGATATTCTGAACGTTTTTGCTAACAATTGATTCTGGCTTTCTGTTACAGATTCTTTTGGACATAAAATTTTGTCACCCAGCTGTGTCTTGCTTTAACTGTCACTGAATGCTGCCTTGTTAATACAAAGAAAGTACTGGCACTCTGGTTCCTCGCCAACATTTATGTAGGCGGTACGAAAGTGCCACAGAGAAGCAAGATATACAAATAGGCATTAAAGGTAATTAGTGTAATTACACAGAAGCTAATGGAAGCTAATCTTACAGAAGAACCTATCTGGTATTTCCACACATTTATCTGAAAATAGATACTTTCTTTATCTTCTTGGTGGCTGAAGTATAATTTTGGATGCACTGTTGTACAAGATACTTTGAGGATGATTTTGATAATTGCCTCTCCAATGGTGTGCTAAAAAATGTTGTTTGGGTATGTTTACCCAACAACGATACACTTATAAATTGAAAAGTTTTTCTTTTGCATTTTTGAAAAGTTTCGCATACAGATGATAACAACGTGAAAATGATCCCTATTCACATGGATCCGCAAAAATGACTAAAAATGCTGTATTATGCATGCCAGGGAAGTAGTTTGCCATATCACTTTGTAACGAAACACTACGCGCCTGCATACAAATCTATAATCTGAACAGATATTACGCATTTGTATGAATAACAATAACGGTATTCAGTTTTCAAAAACATGCACTTTGAAACCTTTTTTTAAAGTTTGTGTTTTCAGGCCCCCAAAACTCCATTGTTGTGTAAATGAACAGCCGTTTTTAGTTGAAAATGATGTCATGCAAATCTGCTGTCAAACTTTCAGACAGCAAGTTCTGTCCTCATGTTGGGTTAGAACACTGAAAAAAACACTAAAGTTTGTTATGTCCCATTGTGCTCGATTCCGGATGTAGAGCATTGTAATAGCCTAAAGCAAAAGTTTAATGTTTAATTTAAGATGTTTAATTTAAAATCACAAGTTTAGATTAAATAGTTTATTGCTAATATTGATGGGTGAACAGTAAAGCATCTTGCTAGGTTTATTCTAATTTATTGTGAGCATTTTTGAAGCAGATGGAATTTGGTTTACAATTGACCCTTCACCGGAGAGTTTGACTGACAGGTGATCTGACCAGTCATGACGGTGAACCTTAACACTAACCAGACAGGAAAGTAGATTAAAGTCATTTGACTTGTATTTTAAAACAATGGCATGTATTGATGGTTTTCCTGCGGTTGAAACAAGATACACTCTTAAAAATAAAGGTGCTTTATAAGGTTCTTCACAGCAATGCCATAGAAGAACCATTTTTGTACCACAAAGAACCACTCAGTCAAAGGTTCTTTAAAGAACCATCTCTTTCTTACTTTTGTATAATTTGAGGAACCTTCTTTCACCACAAAGAACCTTTTGTGAAACAGAAAGGTTCTTCAGATGTTAAAGACAAAAAAGGTTCTTCTATGGCATCGGGAAGCATCTTTATTTTTAAGAGTGTACCATCTAATGTTCATTCGTGTTTATTACTAGTAGTAACTAGTAAAGAGGAAAAGATAATCGGTTCACTTGCTGCTTGAACTCAGGCACTACAGTGATCTGTCACGACACATTAAAGAGCCACAAAATGGTCTTTGTGGTTTGAATTTTTTAAAAATGACAAAATTAGAATGCTGAGACTTTGTTTCATACCTAAAGTATGAACCTGCTCTGTGCCAGAGTCCTGTCCAGTGATGTATGTGGAGATGTTGTGTGGCGTGAGAGCGCCATGGCTTGTCGGACATAGCAACAGAAATTAAGGGGGGTGGGTCTTTGCAAAGGGTCAATTGTGAACCTGTAAATGAAAATATTTAGATGGACACAAATGGCTACAGGAGTGTGTTCTCATGGTGTTCTCAGTAGCTTTTTTCATTTACCATCAAACATTCTTTCTTCAGAGGATTCAATCAAAGCTTCAGTCATTTTTTGTTCAGTCTTTTTCTTGTTTGTCTTGTGTGAATGTCGCAAAACACGCAAGTTGTGTTTTATTATATTTTGTTTTAAATATGTATAAGCAATAAAACTGGGTGTTACAGTATGAACCAAAAATCATGTCTTGTTTTTAGGCTGAATGAGGATATACTGTACACTACCAGTCAAAAGTTTTTGAACAGTAAGATTTAATGTTTTTTTTTAAAGAATTCTCTTCTGCTTACCAAGCCTGCATGTATTTGATCCAAAATACAGCAAAAGCAGTAATATTGTGTTGTTTTAATGTTATATAACACAATATAATGTTTTTGCTATTTAAAAAAGCTGCTTTCTATTTGAATATATTTTAAAATGTAATTTATTCCTGTGATCAAAGCTAAATTTTCAGTATCATTACTCCAGTCTTCAGTGGCACACGATCCTTCTGAAATAATTCTATTATGCTGATTTGCTGTTCAAGAAACATTTATTATTATTATTATTATTATTATTATTATTATTATTATTATTATTATTATTATTATTTAAAACAATATTTTTATTTTTGGGGGACTTTTATTTAGCAAGGATGCTTTAAATTGATCAAAAGTCATGATAAAAACATTTATAATGTTACAAAAGATTTCTATTTCAGATAAACGCTGTCTTTCTGAACTTTCTATTCATCAAAGGAACCTGAAAAAATTCTACTCAACTGTTTTCAACATAATAATAATGTTTTTGAGTAGTAAATCAGAATATTAGAATGATTTCTAAAGGATCATGTGACTGGAGTAAACATTTTAAAATATATTCAAATAGAAAGCAGTTATTTTAAATAGTAAAAATATTTAAATATTTTGCAGTTTTTGCTATACTTTGGATCAAATAAATGCAGACTTGCTGAGCAGAAGAGACTTCTTTAAAAAAAATGTTAAAAAATTTACTGTTTAAACGCTTTGACTGGTAGTATACGATGTGCATGTCAATTTTTTTCATGAAGTGGGTTAAATGTTACACTGTTTAATCTCATGCAGCGGTGCGTTTTCCAAAAGCATTGTTAGCCAACTGTGGTTGCAAGTTCTGCCATTAACAGCATATTTCAATGATTCAGTGTTTCCAGAAACCATTCAGTGTTCAAACAAACAGCCTCACAAATAACTCAAATTAAATAAATAAATGTTCTTGTGTACAGTAAGCAAGCTAACATCCAGTACAATCGATATCTTCCATTCTATCTAAATATAAATGTATTTTAATCAATGTATTTTTGCGTGTCCTCTCTAAGCACCGTTTTTGAAGAGTGCGCATGTGCATAAATGTCTAAGGGAGTATGACGTAAGAGGAAACCCGCGATGAATCAAACATCAAATAAAGCGAAATGACAGGAAACAAAAAGCTGTAAATTAGTCGTCAATTGGCATGTTCAATACAGCAGCATCGTAGAGATCTCTAATCAGTTAAATAGCAGAAGTTATTACTCCACCACATGCGTGTGATGTCATTAACAACGGCCCTATATTGTTGAACTAATGTGGTTCGAACGACAGAGACGCGACCGCGTTCTGGAAACAGTCGTGACTAGCTAGTTCGTTTCCACAACGTGCTGTGCTGTGGTGGTTAATCAGGGAGTTACGTCGTTGTAGGGGAAACGCACCCCAGACTGGGAAGAAGAAAAGTGTGCAAACCTCCAAAATCAGCATGGTTGCCAAAAAGACAAATGAAACCTAAAAATGGTCATTAGCAAGTGGAATCACAAAATACTGTTCTAAATGCACACTTGCTACCATAACAAACAAACAGAAACATAATTTCACAAGTGTGCACACCCTTCAACTAAAACTTGGCTGAAACCCCTTTTGCTTTTAATGCAGCAGCCAGTCCTTTTGAATAAGATTCAACTTAGCTCATCTTTATCTGTCAATTTTTTTCCCCCTCTCTTCCTGGCAAAAGTGTTCCAGATTGATCATATTGCAGAGGGATCTCCTGTGTACAGCCTTTTCAAGTTACTCCACAAGTTTATCAATTGAATTTAGGCCTGGGCTCTGACAGGGCCATTGCAAAAGGTTCTTTTTCTTCTGAAGAAGTGGTTTCTTTTATAGACTTGCATTTGTGTTCGAGGTTATTATTGTGCTGAAAGATGAAATTCCTCTTTATCTTCAGATTTGTGTTCTGGAGTTTGGCATTTTCTGTGATTCCTTCTAGAATACTGCCCCAGCCCCAGCTGAAAAAAACTTGAAAAGAGCTACACCACCATGCTTCATTGTGGGTGTGGTGTTGTTTGGATGATGAGCAGTCTTGTTTTTGTGACAAATTTACTTTTTAAAAAGATGGCCTAAAGACTTGAAACGTTCTTTTTTTCTCTCCGTCTGTTCACCCTATACCACAGTGCAGACATGTGAAGAATTGCAAGGTTGTAATATGTCTGTAGTCTGAGTAATCATGTTTTTTTAAGGCATGCAGACCAACAGATGTGATAATTAACTGAAACAAATGTAACCCAGCATATCACGTTTTCTCATCGAAAATAATCATCTTAAGTCACTTAACTTATTGGCTTATGAGATCAACAGAGTCATTTGGGGTTTGTTACGTCTTGGACAGTAGCTTTGTTCCTGGTCCATCAGTTGCAGATGTAAGCTTGTGAGATAAGAGATGAGTCACTTTAAGTTTGATCTGCTAATTTATCGCCCCTCCTCCCAAACCAATTACAGGCTCAGATTTGCATCAGAATTACTTAATTACTTGATTAGAGTGGATGTTGAGTTAATTGGATGGTGGAGTCCTTGTAACAATGAAGTGAGTGACAAATTAGGGTTCAATTATGTCTAACGCATGGCTGTATGTTGTATTTCAAGGACTTTAATCAAAGCAGTACTAAACAACCGATTCTTAAAGGAAACACAGCTGTTGCCCTGTGCACATAAGCCATACTCATTTTCACAAAGTCACGTCGTGGTGTCTGAGACAGATGCCAGTTTTATTGGAGAAGCTGCCTTAGGCCTGGGACGCATTAGACGATTTTCAAATCTTAACCAATTTTTAAAACCATGGGAGACCGCAGACATAAGGACAGTTTTAATCAATTTTTAGCCTAATAATCTTCTTAATGCACAATAGGTGATTCAACCAGACCGTGAGATTTTTACCCCTGTGTCATCCAAGATGTTTGTCTTTCTTTCTTCAGTCGGAAAGAAATTAAGGTTTTTAAGGAAAACATTCTAGTGGACTTTAATGGGACCCAATGGGTTGAAAGTTTTAGTGCAGCTTCAAAGGGCTCTACACGATCCCAACTGAGGAACAGAGTGTTGTCTAGCAAAACGATGTGTTATTTTCTGAAGAAAAATGAAAATGTATATACTTTTTTATCCACAAATGCTTGTTTTGCACTAGCTCGAATTCACACATTACGCAATCATGCACACACGATGAAAGCGGAAGTACAGACCCAGAGTTTAAAAAAGTGAATATGCAAAGAAAGTCAAACGCCCTTTATGTAAATCAACAATGTCAGACGAGTTGGAAGTTGGATGAGAAAATGGGATGGAGATTTTTTGCCCTAACCTACCTTTTTGAACCAAAGAACTAACCACACCTTTCCGACTTGATTGTGTAATACGTGAAGATGTGCATTGTAGAGCTAGTGCAAGACGGGAATTTGTGGTTAAAAAGTATATCAAATTGTTTTTTTTTTTTTTTTTTTTTTTTTTTTTTGTAGAAAATGACCATTCATTTCTCTAGATAAGACCTTTGAAGCTGCATTGAAACTGCAATTTGGACCTTCAACCCACTTAAGTTCACTATATGGAGAAAAATCCTGGAATGTTTTGCTCAAAAACCTTAATTTCTTTCTGACCGAAAAAAAATAAAGACGTGAATATCTTGGATAACACAGTGTGAGCAAATTATCACGAAATTTTATTCTGGAAGTGAACTAATCCTTTAACATTGACTTTGGATTTGCGCTCAATGTGCTGCACAAATAAATAAAATCATAAGCCCTGTTTGGACGTTAATTGTTTCTCATGTAGAAATCTGTAAAAATAAATTTACATGGCACCTCAGTGATAAAACTCAAGGATTCGGATGGAGACTTATTCACAGTGAAAAAGTGATTTCTGTGATCCTACAAACATGGGAACAAGAACATAAAATATTACATGCTCAAAATAATAGAATACTTTATAAGAATATAAGAATAATTTCATATTTAATGAAATCCTATTTATTATTTGTTTATTTAATTCTCCTTTTTAAAAATAGGAAAACAGATGTGCTATATGAAATGGCTTTTGGATGGATGGCATTAAAAAATGTGGAGATTAGCAGAAATAAGTTATTGCAACCTCTTATTTACATAAGGCAAACATAAAGCTGCTTGGTTTATATTTTTATGTATGTAATTGTAGGCCTATGCATATTTAAGAACTGTATCGCATACCCATAATGACCCTTCAAATGTTTACATGTTTTTTTTCCTCTTTATTCTTTTTGTTCTTAACAGCTAATATATTTTTTATAGCATTTCAGTATTTTTTTCAGTAATAAATACACTGCAACAAAACAAAATTTGTTGAGTCAACTTAAAACAATTTGTTACTCTGCAGACTTAAAATTTTAAGTTCAGTCAACTCAAATAAGTTTAGTCAACTTGAAATGTTAAGTTGTGCTAAGTGAAAACTTAGATATTTGAGTTGACTAAACAAACAATTTGGTTTGTTAAACTTAAAAGCTAGGCTTGTTATTCAGCTGCCTTACAGTTTTAAGGTAAATGAACTCAAATATCTAAGTTGTCACATTTCAAGTTGACTAAACTTTTTTGAGTTGACTGAACTTATTTTAAGGTAGCCAGGTAACAAAATATTTTAAGTTGAATCAGCAAATTGTTTTTTACAGTGTAAACATGCAAATTACAGCAAAGTGCAACAGTTACCTTACCGTGTTCAGCAGTGTTAAAAAATGATTTAAACATGGAATTTTGAATCAATTTATTCTTGTAAACTTAGAGATGTGAATTCGGATGGCAATTCATTTTTACCACACAACCTTAGTCTTTGTCAAAAACAGTAGGTCATTCAGTCAGGGATTTTTATACTGGTGTTGGGAGAAACATTCTAGAATCGGATGACAATAAAATCACAGACTAACCCCTGTACATTTTTAAAAAATTGCTTACATTCTTATGAGAAACCATTAGTTTGCTCAATAGTGTAAATTCTGTAATTCTGTAATTATTTTCTGTTTTAAACCTGTATGTTTTTCATTCCGATAATTAAAATAAAATAAAATAAAATAAATATTTTTACAAATGTAATATTCTGTTAAATATGTTATCTAATAAGTAATATTGCATATTGTAATATTTTTTAAATATTAATATTCGGTAATCAGAAATTTGTTTGTCTATGGTGTGATGAGCAATACAATGCCAATGCCACAATTAATAGTCTTTTTAGCACTTCTTTGTTCTTCAGAGATGACTTTTGATATGGGGAACTGTAATATGGAAATTTGGACTGAAATATATTGAAATAAACCCTAAAAATGTATGAAACAAACTCCTGTTGCCTGCACTAGACTGCGTTTCTTTCATGACGAGGCAACACTTAATATTCGAAACAGACACAATTTCATGGAAATCTTTGAAACTCTATACATTTTCAAACATAGCATGCTGGGCCGAATTTGTCCAGAGAAACTTCAACTGTAGCTTTGCTCGAGGGCATTTGTACTGTCACAGAGCTTGAAAGTCAAAGTAGCGGATTGGTATCCGTCTTTGCGACAATGATGAATCTGGGTCGGAAAATGTGATTCACTTAAGCCAGTTATCTCTAAAAAATCCTGTATGTATTTAATACTCTTTATGACATGCCTCCCATTGAACAGTGTTCCTTATAATTTTATCCCAAGACTCCTTATTCATGTCCCTTGTTACTAGTGCCATTTATGGACAGCCTGTTCTCATTTCATTCTCATTAAAGTCTTCAACCTCTGAGGTAATGGAGTGATTCAGACAGGCAAGCACTGATCTGTAGCTTGTTGGGCCTGTCGCCGCTGGTCTAAGTGCTCTTCGCTGGGTCGCTGATGGCGAAGTAGCAATGCTGGCTGAAGAAGAGGGAAGCGGAGCTTTTTAATGCAAAAACATCCAAGGAACCTGTCTCATTCGTTCTTGTTCTCCGGCTGCCACAGTAAGCCACATTAGTGCATGATGAAGAGTTGTGATCCTGGCGGTGCGGCCTCCCACCAGGCAGTGAGTGTTGAGGTGAGTCGAGCTGAACAGGGCTAATGCCACTGCCTGCTGCCCAGCAGAGAGGCCTCTCAGTGGGATACAACTCTACGGTCAAGCATGACTGGAGAAGCGACAGGCCATAACATGCACGCCTAACAAACGTGTAAACGTGCTTGAGCACTTGTGCACACACAAACACAAGATCTCTAAGGGTTTCCTTTTGCCTTGCTGTTGTTTCTGTGATGATGCTTCATTAATATTAATCGAGACAATACAGTGAAAGGTTTCGTTTTTAATGGTAACTTGACTGTAACCAACAGTTACGTGAGAAAAGATCGGTTTTTAAGCCCCTTATATTGTATGTATCACGTTGTATGAAATGTTTACATTTTTAAACTACAACAGAAACTGCATTAAATATTAATACTTGTTTTCAGAGAAGATATCTTTAATATTTCATATTTTTATTTCATTTTATGTTCCAGATTTTAAATAAAAACATTTAAGTAATTAAGTAATAAAAACATTGTAGAAAATAAAACATTCAAAACTATTTATTTATTTATTTATTTTAATTCAAATCAAAATTTAATTATTATTTCCTTTATTTTATGGGTTTTTAAGTATACCTTTTATTGAGTATACCATTTAAAATAGGTGGAGATAAAATCACCCCTTTTTAGAAATGAAGAATATGATGTTTTATTTTATTTTATTTTATTATTATTTCAATAATTTTAAAAAGTACAAACTTCTTTATGGGTAGCTTCACTGACCTCATTTTAAATTTAGTGCTTAATAAAAATAACATGCCTGGTTTATATCTGAATTTGTCATGATCTGTTTTGCTGTAATACTGAAACAGACTGTTTCAAAGCAAGCGTCTAGTACATATCGAGGAAAAATCAAGCCACAGTTGTTTTTTTCTTAACTGATGGAGAGAAATTTAAGTGTTTCATGACCCTTCTCTTGAGAGTAGATCCATAATTCAGAATAAAAATGAGGTTTTGTTATTGTGAGAGACAGTCACTTTGGTTTCCTACTGTTCCTCTGTGTATACTGAATGAAGTGTTGTGTCAGATTCCAGCTGAGATGATGAGCAGTGTGTTCTGATCTCATCAAGAGCATGGAGTACTGTATGGGCTCTTGGGAAAAAATAAATGTAGAAGCCTTTTGTCCACTCAAAATGAGGCCACAGGGTCATTGTTCATCATTGTATAGTTTCCTTATACATCGAAAGTGCATTTTTTTATTAC
Source organism: Labeo rohita (assembly GCF_022985175.1). Classification (NCBI taxonomy): domain Eukaryota; kingdom Metazoa; phylum Chordata; class Actinopteri; order Cypriniformes; family Cyprinidae; genus Labeo; species Labeo rohita. The sequence continues at coordinate 21,918,988 of NC_066869.1, read as the reverse complement.
TATATGAAATGGAGGTGGTGGGTGGACTTTGCACTTTAAAGTTATTATGAAGCAAAAATCCAATATTTTTAGCCTAAGGCAGCTAAAAACACATCAGTACCATATGTCAACATAATCTTAGCGTCAATGGAGTGTATACATGCGTACAGTCATGCAGAAAAGTAAACTATGGGCTGCCTGGTCATTCTATAGCAGTGAATGGGAGATTATTTCAAATTGATATGTTTTTTGCTTTCCCATTTGCTTAAATAAAAGGAAAAACTCCACAGTAGTGTTTTCATTCTTGGTCAGAAGAGAGAACAATTTCAAATTTATTGTCACTCCCACAGACGCTGTACTATTTAGAGACACCCTCACAGCAGCATTAACTAGATTCGATCGTGAGCCTGGGCGAAATTATCGGGTATTTCTCGTTTTTTTGAGAAACCTAGTCCTAAGGTTTTCGAGACCACCATAGACCATGAGTGTGACTTTTTTTTAACGCTGACATAAAATCAAGATATCATTCCAATTTTTTATTTGTAGATTTAGAAAGTGCTGACCATCGTACAAAGTCTCATGCCATTTGGACAATAAGTACGTTTTGTAAAATTTTGACAAAAGTCATTTGTGGGTCAAAAAGACCCCGAAAACCGCATAAGGGTTAGGTATACTGCTCTGACCATTCTTGGCACTTAGTGTACAAGTTTTCACATCTGTCATGTTTACGACCTCCTTAAATGCCCTAGTCTTTAATGGGAAGTTTTGCTCAGCTTGTCTCTACAGAATCCACCACAGCTGGTCAAGAGTGTTAAGATTGAGTGAAATACGTGTCCACTGAAGGATTTTCACCTTGGGAGAATGAATATCTTCATTGTCATGCTGGAAAAATGCCCAATAATGCAGGGAATGAGGGGAGGGTAGCATCTGCAGTTTCATTTTTTTGTATTACAGTACATGACACAGTGGTGTGTGTATTCACTTTTGGATCCGAAATGATTGACTTGGTCTCTTGAGACCAGAGTATGGATTCCCAGAAGTCTATATTTTGTAAATATGGGCCTTGGAAGAGGTTAAATGAGTGTATTGTGCTTTGGCTACAATGGGTAATTCTAGTGGTGACAATAACCATGCATGTCACTACTGCAGGCTGCGTCGTACTCTGTGAGATAAAGTGTCACTCTATTCATAGCTTTTGCCAGCTCTGAGACTCTTGCATGGTATTTTTCTGGCTCTTTTTGTAGCAAAAGTGTATTCATCATTAAATGAAAACTTAAAGTGAACAGCTGATTATTTCAGGAGCCTTGTCACAAGTCCATTGTTTTTGAATGTTGGTGCTACTTCTGTTATATTTTCACACTTAAAACAATAATTTGGTATTCCTCTTGTACCACTGTCCTCTTTTATGCTAAGAAATAAGTCACCTGGCAGTTCTCTCCCAAGTGGTTTCATTGTTGACAGCATTAAATCTGTGTATGATTCAGCAGCTATAAAATGCCTTTCCTGTCAGGAAATGTCTTTAAAAGTTTTGGTTCAATATACTTGTTTATCAAAAATAGCCTTAAACCTACACTTTTGTTTTCTTTTTTTAGTTTTACTAAAAAAGGGTGTACTCATTTTTGCGACACAACATTTTATAACTTTGATAAGAATATATTATTTTGAATAGTTTTACTAAATAGTTTTGACATTCTTCTTTGACTGAAATGATTGAACATTACAGAACAAGTGTAAACCACAAACAAGTAAAACCACATAGACAAGAAAGAAGAGCAATGTTAATCTGTAGGACAATATTTGGTCTAAAAATGCGCTGCATGAATTCTCGTTCGTGGAATGCGCCATTTGCAGTATTTTGCCAGTTACTCGACATGGCCAAATTGCGGTTGAGGATATTTTAAAATTGAGTACTCACATTATCAAATTTTGTGAAAAGGGTCCATTTGGTTTCTCGGCCAAAAAAGATACCCTGGAGGGAAACAACAAGATAGTGGCCATTTATCAGTCTATTTTTACTATTACATCTATACTCCCTCATCTATATTTCCTCAAAAGAAAGCAAAAAACATAAATGATAAATACTTAAACAAGAAACAAACTGAATGCACGTCTTAAAGGAGAAGTTCACTTCCTAAACAAAGATTCACATATAATGTGCTCACCACCTTGCCATCCAAGATGTTCATGTCTTTCTTTCTTCATTCGTAAAGAAATTATGTTTTTTGAGGAAAACATTTCAGCATTTTTCTCCATATAATGGACTGATATGGTGCCCCGATTTTGAACTTCCAAAAGGCAGTTTAAATGTGACTTCAAACAATCCCAAATGCGGTTGTAAACGATCCCAGCCAAGAAAGAAGGGTCTTATCTGGCGTAACGATTGGTTATTTTAATATAAATAATACAATTTATATACTTTTTAATGCCAAACACTCGTCTTGTCTTACTCTGCCTGGACTGTTTTTGTTCCAGTTCATGACAGTTAGGGTATGTTGAAAAACTCCCATCTCATGTTCTTCCTCAACTTCGAAATTGTCTTATATAGCTGTTTTACATTTTTTGTTAAGGGCGTTTGATCTTCTTTGCATGTTCACTTTGGGTCGGTACTTCTGCAGCAATGTAAGATGATTTTAAATGATTTTTGAAGTTGAGGGAGAAAATACAATTGGAGTTTTTCGACATACCCTAACTGTCTTGAGTCAGAATACACAGAGTTCAGGGAGAGAAAGGCAAGATGAGCGTTGGTTATTACATTCCTGTGTTGTGTGTTAGCTCTCTGGTTTTGAATTATAGCACACTTGTGTTGAGTAGGCCAGCTGGAGGTGGACAGCACCAGCGCCAGCACTGTCTCTGGCAGTAATGAGAGTTCATTGCTGAGAGTTTTCTGCTGACCAAAGCATTCCTTCTCCACGACAAACAGCCTCCTTCCATCTTTACAGCTGCAAGAACAAGTCTGAGCCTCTGGGCTTGTGTCACATCATATATTTATATATATATATATATATATATATGCATATATATATATATGCCTAGTGTGTTACCAAATCACAGACGATTTTAAATCACTGACTTCCAAGGACACTGAAAATTATAATTTCAAGCAAAAAAATTAATACAGAACATTTCGGCATTGAGAAAAATATCAGATTTCTAGGTTACTAATAAAAAATTGTGACATTGACCTTGTTGGCTCCTTGGATAAGTGTACTTTTGATTTTTACAAACCATCATGATCTATTAGATAAATTGGTTTTGATATTAACCACACCTCGGTTTTGTCCTTGAGTCGTCTTTACAGAGTTTTCAGCGATACAAGCATTATTAGATCTGTGACTAGCTGCCCTGAGCTATTGAGTCTAAAAGTGACCTCAGGAACGTTGTTTATTGCACATGTAGTTTAAGGCAAAAAAGGTGTCAGCTATTAAATGAACTTCAAATGTTGTGAATGTAATAAGCCCTACACTGTTTGGTAATGTTTAGAGTTTAATCTAAGTATCTTTTTTTTAGCTATTGTCATAAAAATGTAAAACATATTACTTTTAAAGCTTGTCAAATTCAATATTTGAAGCACTTGCTTTTTTTCGTTCTCTCTCTTTTTGAGAATCTGATGTGATTCTTAACAAATGAGACATCTTTGTTAGAGTCGCTTTTGTAAAATTCATAGGGTTTGGTCTGAGGTAGAATTTTCAAACAATTTTTTGGAGTCTGATTTTTTTTGTTTGTTTGTTTCATATTTCACCCCTCGAGAGAAAAATAGATCACAGCTCGATGCAATACTTCTCACACGCCGGACAGACCTTACATCAAAACTCAATACGGGAGGCTGTGCAAGACCAGTCAGCAAGGTAATGAGCGGAAAAATTACACGTGTTTCTGCTCGCAGGTTTTAGCACTTAGCAGTCAACTCTGTTATGAAAAGCAAATACACAATATGCCATATTCTGTGCCTCTCAACTTCTTTTGCTGACCCTCATTTTTTTCTTTTGTACTTTTTTCCATTTACCTTGAATATTTTGAATGCAATTCTTGCAATTCTAAAATCATGATTAAATGGTTTAATTGCATTGTATTATTAGTGATCCCATCAGAACATACCTGTGTTTCTTTTAGAGTCGTGACCCAGCAGTGATGAAAAAGTTTGGCCCTATTAATAAAGCTTCGACCTCTCCCAAGGTCATCGGAAAAGATATGAATCAGTTTTTTTTTTTTTTAAAGAAGCAAGGAGACATTTCTCCATCCCTCGGTTCACAGCTGGGGAAAAATGCGACATTGTTCAGGTAATAAGATGCCTAACTGACAGCCAGATTGTGACAAATGATCTAGCTTGTGCCGAGACGCTCAATCAGGAATGCTAAGGGCTGGTCTGTAGCCTTACGTTTGCTCCTGAGTAATTGCATTTGAGACTTCATTAATCAACAAACAGACAATAAAGTAAACCCTCATTTAGCCCTGATGAAGCAGAGACTCTTTGGCAGATCTCATAGACTCACAGAGGAAGGAGGAGGAGAGCATCTGTTTGTCATTTTCATTGCAGACAGACCTCTGGCCTCATCATGAAGTCTGAGGGTGGGAAGGAGTTTTGTTTATTTACCGTAGAGGACATTTAAGACATTTCAACCCCTGCAGAGAGCCGAGAGAAGTATATATGAATGCGTTGGTGGATTGAGACTTTATTTGATGATACTGCAGATGGGCTTCTAAATGAAAAAGTGTATTCAAAGTAAGAAAGTAATTAATTAATTCATAAATAATAAAATTGATATTAATTACATTGTAATTTCATTTATTATTATTATTATTTAAACAGTATTATATTAACAGTAATAATATGATTATTTGTTGTATTTATAGATTATATATAACAAAATATTACATAACCAATAGATAAAATTAAATCACTATAATACTATTGAACTCTAAAGTATTTCATTATGATTTAAAAGAAACAATAATAATACTAATAATTATTTTATATAAATAAAATTAGTACAATGAAATTGTGTATAATTTTAAATATTAATAATAGTATCCATTTAAACATGCTTTTAAAATTGCAAATGTTTTATTCAAAATATTCATGGTAAATGAAAAAAAAAAAAAATATATATATATATATATATATATATCAATTTATTACAGAGAACTTGTATATAATATTTAATATGAATAATAGTAGTATGCATTATTATTATTATTATTATTATTATTATTATTATTATTATTATTAATCCAAATGCTAACAATTAAATCAATAGATAAAAGAAAATCACTATAATACTGTTGAACTGTAAAGCAATTCATTATAATAACTGAAAATTCTATAACAACAATAACAATAATAATTGTTATTATTATAAAATGTACATTACAAAAATTAAATTACTAGATAAAAGTAATTATAGAATTATATCTAGCAAATTGTAAAAAGTAAATTATTAAAAATAAATTGCTAGATGAAAGGTAATCACTATAACACTACTGAAATGTTAAGTTTTTCATTATAATAATTTAAAGTTCAATAATAATAATAATTCAATTATTATTATTATTATTATTATTATTATTATTATTATTATTATTATTATTATTATAGAAATTAAAATTGTATATATAAAACTTAATAATAATATGCATTATTGTTATTATTATATAAAATGATTACAATGAAATAGTATATAATTGATATTATATAATGATATATAATGATAATTGTATGCATTTAATCATGCTTTAAGAATTGTAATAATTACAATAAAATATTCAAGGTAAATAGAAAAAATACAAGAAAATAATAATAATAATAATAATAGTTGTTGTTGTTGTTGCTATTATATAAATAAAAATATTGCAATTATTACAAATTGTACACAATAATAAATATTAATAATAATATACATTAATAATAATAATAATAATAATAATAATAATAATAATAATAATAATAATAATAATAATAATAATAATAATAATGATAATAATAATAATAATAATAATAATTATTATTATTATTATTATTATTATATGACAACTGTAAAATTGCAATACTGATATTAACGTATTATTAGTATTTTTACTTTTCTTTGCTTTCAAATGTTAAACCATAGAGCTTTCAGTTTGGCAGAAAACCACAGGCTTTTTTTAAGTGTGTGTGTGCGTGTGTAAAATTAACAAATACTTTCCCATTATCATGAATTTGTTTATGTTTTATTTTCAGCAAGTTGTGCCAGACAGCATACCTTGGCCTTTCTTTGGGTGATCCAGCTGGGTTCTGTTAGCTTCTGCTTAAATTGCATCATACAAAATCTGTCCCTGACCGCCGTCCAAAACGCACCGCGCCACACACAGATAAGGCAGCACAGGAGTCCTCCGGCTGTCTCCGGCACAGCTTTCTCCTCCGCATAGTCTTTATTAAACGGCAGGCCAGAGCTGGTATGTCAGGCCTGGCGTCCTCCCTTTGAAAGCCTCTCATCAGCATTGATCTGCCTGCTTGCCCATGGGAGCAAAAGAAGCTGTAGAGATGAAAGCTGCCCTGTCTGCTGTCACCTACTGACATGCATCCATGCGCTTACACATACATACACATACACAACGTGTCCTTGCCTTGTCCTCTCAATTTTACCTCAGTTGAAGTAAGGTGAACTAGCTGGGAGAGAAAATTCAATGGAAAAAAGATCTGCATGAGAATGAATTCTAAGACCTTGCCCAAGAGAATAGATGCCCAATAGAAACTCAATCATTTAGGAGGTGAATAAAATAAGAAATACACTGATTACTAGTAGTTTTAGCTTATTTAATGCTTGTTTTAATTTATTTTAAAACATTTTGAGGCCCCCAGGCCCTGCCGCTCTACGAGAATACTTTCTGTATTCAAAATAACAGCTTTATTCAACAATGTCTTCTCTTCTATGTCAGTCTTCGACGTGCCTTCACGAGAATACCAAGATGGGTTTGGAACGACATGAGGGTGAGTAATTAATGACAGAATTTTCATTTTTGGGTGGACTATCCCTTTAAACTCTGAATAGTCCTCCTACTACTTTAAAATTGATTTTAATACTTATTAATGACCCCTGAAAACGCTGTCCCTCTTATTTCATTCAAAATAGACAGTCTGGGTTGAGGCATTTTCGTAAAGTGGAGAGAAACGGCAATCTGTCCTTCCTCCTGCCTCCTGAGAGGCCCATTTGAAGCGTTGGAGCTTTGAGGGATGGAGGTGACTCAGAGAGATGTCAGAGTGGAGGGCACAGACTCAATCCCTCAGCTTTGTGCAGAAGGACAGGATCTGTGCCTGCCTCTCTGCCGCGCTTGCAGCCAGATGCCAGTGCGCTGCATGTCAAACAGCCAAGCGGGGCCTCTATCCACCTGACACACGTACAAACACACGCAAATCCTTCCCCCGTTTCAATGGCTCTCCTTTAGAGCTCCAAACTTTCAGAAAGGCTCTCAGCTGACCGTGCCTTGTCGACGTTCTTTGTTCAGTCTCCAAGCGTTTTTCTTTTTCTGCTTCACGTAGAGCTCAGAGGTTTTGGTGGCTAGAGGTCCTTGTCACCGACTTGCAGACTTCACCATTTCAGTTAGAAGAGGCCGTATGGACCTTAGTCAGGGTGGATGCCATGTTTATTTTTACAATAATGGAATTGAGCCTGTGAGGGATAAAACAGCAGACTGTTGTTATAGAACTTGTAATGACCGTATTGATTGTTGAAAATATGTAATATGAAAATATGAAAATAACTATTTTTTTTTTTTTTTTTTTTCCAACAAGGACGTGTTATATTGATACTACAATTGAGTTTTAGTGCCACATTAAGATTATGAGATTAAAGTCTAAATATTTTGATAATAAAGTCGAAATTACGAGAATAAAGTCGAATCATTACAAGAATAATGTCGAAATACTACGAGAATAAAGTCGAAATATTTCAAGAATAAAATCGAAATATTACAAGAATAAAGTCGAGATACTATGAGAATAGTCTAAATATTTCGAGAATAAAGTTGAAATATTTCGAGAATAAAGTCAAGATACTACAATAATAAAGTCAAAATACTACGAGAATAAAGTCAAAATATTTCAAGAATAAAGTCAAAATTATGAGAATAAAGTCAAAATAATACGAGAATAAAGTCAAAATATTTTGAGAATAAGGTTGAAATTACGAGAATAAAGTTGAAATATTTCAAGAATAAAGTCAAAATACTACGATAATAAAGTCGAAATACTACAAGAATAAAGTCAAAATATTTCGAGAATAAAGTCGAAATTATGAGAATAAAGTCAAAACATTACGAGAATAAAGTCGAAATATTTAGATAATTTAAATCATATAAATTAAAGTAATAATATTTACTATCTGTCTATCTATCTATCTATCTATCTATCTATCTATCTGTCTGTTACCCCCTTTCTGTGCTCCTGTATAGGACCAAAAGACAGTACAACCGGCCTGTACTGAAAGCTTTGCTCACATCAAATATAATATAGGACTAAAGGGTCTAAAAAGAGAGAGAGGGAGAGAGAGAGAAAGAGAGAGAGGGTAAATTTAAACTCCCTGTGGTACCCTGTCTTTACTTGTTTTTCTGTTCTTTGATTCTTTCCTGAAGAGGAAAGAGATCCAGACTTTTTCCTCTCTACTAGTCGTCCCTTGCATTTGTTTTTTTTTTTGTTTTGTTTTTTGGCAGCTTCGCCTTTGGGAGTCATCTGGGCCAGCAGAGGCTGTTTTATCACTGGTGGCGAAAATATTAAGATTCTCAATGCCAAAGCTATGAAAGGAGAAGTTACTTGACATTTCAGCTGAAAATGACCTCACAGACTTTGTATGTGACAGGTTTTTTTTCTTCTTCCTCCTGTTATTCAACAACTCCATGCACAATGCTGTGTGCAGCACTTTGTTTGCATTTGCAAGTCATGTAGAAAATTTATATAATAAGGATAGCAATTTTCAGTTTTGATAATAATAATAATAATAATAATACTGCAACATGTTATCCTATTATTAGAATTATTTTATTTAATTGTAACATTTTTTACATTTACTTTATTTTTTTACTGTTTATATATATATATATATATATATATATATATATATATATGCACAAACAACAGTCCAAATGTTATTACATAACATTAAAGACTCCAAATGAACTCCTTTCAACTTCACTCTTCTCTTTATATGTCTAAAAAGCATAGAATGAACACTCATCTTGCAAACAGTACCTTTACAAAGTAAAAGGCTTCTATCTTCATCAAAGGAGAAATGTAGCATGCCTCAGAAAAAAAAAAAAAAAAAAAAAACTTTGAGAAGAGAAAGGACAAACAGCAAACAACATGACATGCTTGTTAGAGGAGATCAATAAGTCGAGACAAGAATAATATAGACCCAATCGTGAATGATCATTCCTATTAGACTAATTTAAAAAATCAATATGCATATATATTTAGAGATATATTTTGAGAAAGTGAGCCACAATATCAAGTAATCAGTACTCAGGTAATTAGTAATCGGCAACACAAATTTCTCGATTCAAATCATTTCTGATTCACAAGCTTGCAATATGATTTGATTTTAGATTTGATATTGATTATTTTGGATACAGCATATGCTCAATTTTCTTAAGGAAAAAAATAATCTCTCAACTAATGCTATAAAATATAGATGAGAGTCAGTTGGTACTACATTACTATAATATTAAAAGTTAAAATGAACTGATTTGTATGCAAACGGTTAAATTACACTCAATTAAGATTTTATTGAAGTTACAATTGTATAATTATATTTGACTAACGTGGCCTGCCAGAACTGATGCTAAGCTTGATTTTCCAGCTGACTTATGAGTTTATAGTCACCGAATATGTTTTTTTCTGAGGTAAACATGGCGTTACATGACATATTGTTTGCAACCTGTTATACTTACGCCTTTCTTCGGATGAAACACGGATTGAGCGGTTATGTGAGACAGAATATGGATTTCGGTAAGTTGCACTTTTACTTTTAACATACCTTCGGACATTCATATAAGTTTGTTTCATTCTGTAACTGGTATTAAAGCAGAGTAGATGATCAGTTCACGTGCCGCATCTCTTGAGCTGAGGCACTACTGTGATCTGTCACTCCACATTAAACAGCGCTAAAACAGCATTTATTGTTTGAATACTGAATACTGAAAAATAGTTTGAATACTGCAAAACGGACATATTTTGAAATCTAAGACTTTGTTTCATATCAAAAATAACAAAGCACAAAGCTTATTACGATTTATTGGATGGGAGGCGGCCCTACAGTGTTCCCTTTGTTAACTGAGAACAGGCTAGACCAATCAATTCTTTGGATTTAAGAATCAGTGTCATTTAGTAAAAATGAGAATTGATTCAAATTGAGAAATCATTATTTTTTTACCCAGACTTAGTATTTACGGTTTGCAAAAATGTGCTGTACAGTGTGTGCAAACGTTGGTTTGTCCAACACACATTCTAATTTTAATCCTTTTTACCAGGGGCGTCGATAGGGCTAATCATTCTGTGCTTGAGCCCTGAAAGAATTTTCTCTAGCCCCGAATGTTTTTGTATCCCCCTGTGATTTCCGAGGAATTCACAGAGTTTGTCAAAGTTTGAATGAATTAATCAAAAGCTAGTCATTTCACTTCAATCAAATTGTGATATGGACTAGTATCTGTCAATATTAAGCCGCAAAATACCATTTAAATATGAATCCTGCATGTTTTGCATGTCTCTTTACCGCACACGTTTTCCTTTACTACACACATATTAAACGCTCAGTGATTTCAGCATCTGCCATAAAAAATGCATGGACAACATCTTCAGAAATGCTCTGAGAGTATTTTTCGTAAAACCAGTGTCATTTACACACAGAAATTAAAAGGTATTCACGGCAACCCGTCAAAATAAACGGTTTAGCTTTTCACCTGGGGAGGCATGCCCCCGGACCTCCCTACACTCTTAAAAATAAAGGTGCTTCAAAAGGTTCTTCAAGCGATGCCATAGAGGAACCATTTTTGGTTCCACAAAGAACCATTCAGTCAAAGGCTCTTTAAAGAACCATCTCTTTCTTACCTTTTTATAATCTGAAGAACTTTCTTTCGCCACAAAGAACCTTTTGTGAAACAGAAAGGTTCTTCAGTTGTTATTGTTTCTTTATGGAACAGTTTATACAAAAAAGGTTCTTCTATGGCATCATGAAGCACCTTTATTTTTAAGAGTGTAGAATGATCCAGTTTTACCCACCTGTGTTTAACAAAATCTTATGTAAGTATGATGTGAGCTCCCATCCACCACCACTAGCCGCCTTTTGGCGCCAGCCCCGGATTACACTGTTCCTATTACCTCTCAGAAGGGCGATTAAATCTTGAAAACATGCAGATTGATAAACTGTGACCTTTAAGTGAGCTTATTTTAGTGCTGCAAGGTTGAAGAGATTTTTCAGTACAGTGGAAGAAAGCAGTCGATTGGTGACACTTTTCAGTCCTTTCTTCATATGACTCACATTTTAATAATAACACACACTGATATAGATCTCAGTAACCAATACAGTTTTTTCTTGTCTTTTTGTCTCTCATTCTCAACAAATATAACACCATTTAATGGATTTGGCTTATTTAAAGCATCCAGCTTTGTGCTTTCTTTTTTGGTATGCCTTCATATGAGCAATGGACCGAGGAGTAATCAGATTTTATGACTGACGTCTTGCCTTGAAGCTTGCTAATTTTCACAGTTCGCCCACTTCTGAGTCTTCAAATATTTGAAAATCAAACAAAAGCCAAAAAGGAGTTTTTCATGTCAGTGGCGACATGCGGTGACTGACTCACATAACTAACATAGCCGTTTTATACTTTGCCAGTGCTTTTATTTCCCCTCTGAGATAGTTTTAATGTTTCATTTTTGCCTTTTCATGCATTGCAGAGTGCAAAGGATGTGTCAAGTGTGGAGTTGGAAGCAAGTAGCAGCAAACAGCACTGGGCCAGAACCTAAGTGTGAGTAATCAACCACTTTACTGTGCACTTAAAGTCTCCAAAACTGAAATCTACAGTCACGAACCCTGAACACAATTAGCCTCAAACGCACCAGCATTTACCACCCTCACAGGTCACACTCTTCATTTATCCGGAGTATTCTCCTATTCTCTTTCTATTCTTTAATTCATGTGCATGTAATCCCTTTTCATTCCTCCGCTAAACATAAGCAGAAGCTTAAGAGGCCGAGGCGAGGGCCATTTTTTATCATTTCAAATCCCATGGAGTAGGATTACGACAGGCGTTTTGGGTTCGGTACATCTTGTTACCTTCTATCAAATTGTGAAATTGTAAGTCAGTCACGATAAACCGAACCACAAAGGTTTATGTAAAGGGGCTTCTGTTTGTGTCCGTGTTACTCGTGTCAAAAATTAGATCTCCATTCTTTGAGCTACTATACAGTACGGATGCCGTTGAATCTCTGATTGTTGGAAGAATGATTCAGTGTTTAATTAGCCACTGAACCCTTCAAGAGATAATTATTCTTGCTGCATCCAACATGTTATTCAAGCTCCCCCTGTGCTGAGCAGTAAACAGAAAGTGTCTGTGAAACTGAAGTTGTGACACACACTAATTAGTCATTTTTCCACTGTTGTCTGCACTGGCATGCTGCTGTGAATGCATTGGATATGAGTCAAGAACTTGGAGCTGTCAGCGGAGAAGTCTTCTACTTTGATGTTTTGAAAAGGCTTGTTGAAAACTATCTAATGTCCCTGCCTGTCCTTTTGTGAAGTATCTGTAATTGTTGATGAATTTGCGGCAAAGAATTCAGCAGCCTTTCTTAATGTGAAATGATTTACGAAGGTCACCACACTTAATGTTAGCATATTGAAGTGCACAGTTTGATAGCTTGAATGTCATTTCATTGAGTAAACTGATATAGAAAACATCATCACTTATTCGGCAAGGATGCATTAAATTGATCAAAACAGATAGTGAAGATATTTATAATGTTACAAAAGATGTCTATTCTAGCACAGCTGTTTTCAGCATTGATAATAATGTTGGGGCATTTTTATGCTTTGAGCAATATGAGAAAAAGATCTTAAAAGAACATGTTAATATAATGTTAATATAATGTACCATTAGTGATAGCTAATTTTTAACAGCAAGAAATTCAGTTACTCTTACATGCACTGTTATTCAGTTTATTAAATTTATTTCATTTTTAGTGTGTGGAACCACTGTTCACAATTTATTCATTTATTTAATCAAGGAAAATTCAGCTTTGAAATCACAGGAATAAATTACATTTTAAAATATATTCAAATGGAAAACATTTATTGTAAGTAGTAAAAATATTTCAAAATTTTACTGTTTTTGCTGTACTTCATCAAAGAACAGGCTAGACTAATCAAATGATGATTAGCCCCGAATGATTAGCCCTAGCGACGCCCCTGGTAAAGAGGATTAAAATTAGGATGTGTGCTGGACAAATCAACGTTTGCACACACACTGTACAGCACATTTTTGCAAACCGTAAATACTAGGTCTGTGTAAAAAAATATTGATTTCTCAATTTAAATCGATCCTCATTTTTACTTATTGACATTGATTCTTAAATTCCAAGAATCGATCAAATAAATGTCGGTTTGGTGAGCAGAAGAGTTTTATTTAAAAAACATTAAAAACCTTACTGTTCAAAAACATTTTACTAGTAGTGTATATAATAAACTTACTTAAAGGAGAAGTCCACTTCCAGAACAACAATTTACAGATATTGTACTCACTCCCTTGAATAAAACAATTTATATACATTTTAATGTCAAACGCTCATCTTGTCTTACTCTCCCTGAACTGTATTCTGGCTCAAGACAGTTAGGGCATGTCAAAAAACTCCAATCGTATTTTAACCCTAACCCTAACTTCAAAAATCATCTCAAAATCATCCTACATCACTGCAGAAGTTCCAACCCAGTCTTTGCAAAGTGAATATGCAAAGAAGATCAAACACCCTTAACAAAAAAGGTAAAACAGCGATATAGGACGATTTTGAAGTTGAGGGAGAAAATACAGTCGGAGTTTTTCGACACACCCTAACTGTCTTGAGCTAGAATACATAGAGTTCAGGGAGAGTTAGACAAGAAGAGCATTTGACATTAGAAAGTATATAAATTGTATTATTTCAATGAAAATAACTGATCGTTTCGATAGATAAGACCCTTCTTCCTTGGCTGGGATCGTTTAAACCCGCATTTGGGATTGTTTAAAGCTGCATTTAAACTGGATTTTGGAAGTTCAAACTCAGGGCACCATATCAGTCCATTATATGAAGAAAAATCCTGAAATGTTTTCCTCAAAAAAACATGTTTTCTTTGCGACTGAAGAAAGAAAGACATGAACATCTTGGATGACAAGAGGGTGTGTATATTATTTGTAAATTGTTGTTCTGAAAATGGACAGCAAGAATAATTGGAAATGTTGCTCTAATAAGCAGGATCTCGGCTCCAAGTAGTATGACGGCATCGGAACAACCCAGCAGTGGCGTCGATGCCCGATATCGGAAAAAAAAATTTCCAAGAAATTTACAAGAGTTACAAGAATTGGAATGTGGAATGTAAGAACTCTATATCAAAGCGGACGACTTGCTCAGTTACTACAGGTATTCGTTGAATATCGGCTGGATTCATCTAGTTTATATTTGCCTTCTTTGTATTTAAATATTTTTTTTCCCCTCACATCTGCATATTACAGATAACTTTGTGTGGCCAAATTACATATTTTTCTTCATTTCATGTATGTTACAATATTTGTAGGCCTCCATATCTCTAAATAGCATGTTGGGAAGTGTTAGTTGCTATGAATGTCATCTCTATGTTTCTTCAAGTGGACCCAAAGGGCTTTCTGAGCTGTGTGTCTTAAAAAGCTCATTAAATTGCTCTTGGTTACTATATTAAGAAATCATCTTGGACATTATATAACTCTGGGTAACTGAGTTCATAAATTGCCTTGTAAATAGTTCTATAAACTCAGTCCTCTGACCCCATCTGGACGTTATCTCACCTCCAAGAGCTTTTATTTTCAACACAATATCGTGTTCCGGTAGAATATGTGCCCTAAGGGACATAGTTAAAAAGCAGCAGACACCTGCTAACATCTGGCTAAAAGCTAGCCCTTCCCACTAATCAGCACTAGCAATAGAGACTCACTTTTTGAGAAACACTGAAGGCAATTAGTTTAAAAGGCATTACTTGACATTTAACTCCTGGCCTCTTTATGAGCCAGTGAATAGCTGACATTTGTATGTGACTGAGGCATCGCTGGGCAGCAATTTGGCTGGCAGAAGGGTCCCAGACCTGCAGACTGGGCCAGGGCTGTCTGCACCCGGACTCAGAGCAGACAACCAAAAGGGGGGAGGCAGTAGGTCAGGCTGACTCTTTAGGCGACCAAGTACTCTGTAATTGGCAGAGAACTGTGAATGTACTGTACAGCTGAACCGCAGAAGAGTGTGGGGTAAAATAGTTCTACTGCTGTTGGATGAGGTCGAGGTCTTTTCCTAAAAGGAGAAAAAGGCTTATCAAATGCAGTGTATAGAATATCTTTCTGTGGCACCAACCCAGTTAGGTACAACCCAGTGGTTAAGGCTCTAGACTAATAACCAAAAGGTGGAAGATTTAAACCATTCAAGGTGTATTGTTGATAAATAACTAATTGGTAACTACAGTATAGTATCAGATTTGCATGGATTGCAGAGTTGGGAAAACTTCAGGTTATAAGAATATTCCTTTTCATGAGTTGAATGCGAGTCGATTTGGCCATGGTCCACAAAGTAATGAATTATAATTTGAAATGAAATTTCAATGTATTTTATTTTTATGTTCAATATATTCACACAATTTCACTATACATTGAAAATAAACATTTAATGTTGTGGTGTGTAGTTCACAAAATTTCATGTGCCTTATTTTAGCAATCTAAGCACATGGTCTAAAACACATGGCGCAGGTGCACTTGGGGCGTGTCCGAATCCACTTTTGCTATTTTAAGGACGAGAAAAATGGTTGACGGTCTAAAAGGGTTGCCCCTATTCTCTTAATGAATCTTGTGTGTGTTTTGGGCGTAACGTGCATTAAACCAATCAGAGTCTCATCTCCCACTCTTTAAGAGCCAGTTGCGCAGTTCGCGAGAACAAAAATTGAATGCTTCTCCAAAAAGCAGGGCCGGCGCAAGGGGGGACATTTACGGGCTGAGCCCAGTCAAATGAATTACTGTGCACCCCCCTCTCAAAACTCTCCAATCCCTGCTGAGCGTGATCGTTTTCGAAAGCGAAAGTGAAACCAAAAAACAGCATAAGAATGCGATTAACTATCCATTATGACATATAGGCATTTTTTATATTTATGTACACAATCATAATCTTTTACATTATAATCCTTTCATTTTTAATATTTGGCATGTTTGTGTAATTTGTTCCCTCGGTTTGCTAAATTGTGCGTACAATTTACTATTTCGTTCTCTTGGTTTACTAATTCGTTCCCTCGGTTTACTAAATTGTGCACACGATTCACTAATTCCATCCCCCACTTTACTAAATCATGCATGCAATTTACTAAATCGTTCGCTCGGTTTACTAAATTGTGTGTGATTTACTAATTTGTTCCTCGGTTTATTAAACCGCATGTGCAATTTACTAATTCCATCTCTCGATTTACTAAATTATGCATGCAATTTACTAATTCGCTCCCTCGGTTTACTAAATCGTGCACACAATTGATTAATTTGTTCTCTCTGTTTACTAAATCATGCACGTGATTTAGTAAACAGAATCGTGCACGATTTACTGATTCGTTCCCTGAGTTTACTAAATCGTGCACGCAATTTACTAATTCATTTCTCGGTTTACTAAATCGTACGCACGGTTAAATAATCTGTTTACAATTTACTGAATTGTGTGCATGATTTTGTTTTACTGTTTGCATTCTCATAAACCGGTCTCATAAATCTCTCACTTAAAATGATGCCATGCAACCACAGGGCTTTTGAGAATATTTCTATAACTAATTCCCAACTCAAAATAAAACCCAATCAAAGTGTCTTTGTCCATAAAATAACAGCAGCAACCGATTTATGAGAACACGGACAGGAAGTAGAAAGTAGAATACAAAACATTATGTAAAATATTATTACATCTTAAAATAACTTTGTTATATCAGTGTTTTTTTGAATGTAATTTATTCCTAAAATTCCAAAGCTGAATTTTCAGCATTTTATTTTTTACTTGTCGCATGATCCTTCAGAAAACATATATGCTGATTTGGTGCTTAGAAACATCTCTTATTATATATTGAAAAAGTGCTGCTTAATTTTGTGGAAACCGTGAAAATTTCTTTCATGATACTTTGATGAATAGAAAGTGCAAAAGAATAGCATTTGTATGAAACATAAATCTTCTGTAAACATCCTTACATTAAATCCTGCTGCCTTGAATTTCATTAATTTATAATTTATTTACTGTGCAGATTGACTTACATTTAATACATTTCACAGTTCATGCGTGGAAACTGAACCCAATCAAAGCCCAGCTGAACTGTTTGAACTACAGGACTATATAATACACAAATTATAATGCTGCATCCTGCTTTCTACCTCAATTCAAATTCAATTCAGGTTCAGCAATTGAATTGAAATTTATAAAGCCTTGTCAATTCAAGTCTGGATAGCATACAATCCATCCTGCTGAATGGCTTATGGTAATGCCTTACCTGTTGCAGGGAGCTGCTTTTGTTAGTCCCTACTTTTGTACTGTGGAAATTTGAAATGAAATGGAACGGTGCCACCGGTTTTCAAACATTTTATGCTTTATGAATAATAAGTTTAGGAAGATACAAACAAACAAACCAAAAAAACTACCAGTACAACTACAAATATGCATGCAAAATGTTCAAAAGAAGCTTGACAGGCAAGCTCCCCCTTTCACTCAATCATTTTTCTTCTTCTTCTTCTTCTTCATAAAACACTCTTTCAGTTTTTAAGAAAGCTCAAAGAGCAGCGCAACCCTGGATTAGTGCACATAACAAGGATGTCAGCAGTGTTCTGATATAATATAGTGCCCTGACTCAGAGATGTATGGCCAGGCTTGATTTATCTTGCGTGAAACGCTGACTACAGGTATTGGCAGGGCTTACGTGACCCCGTGCCTCATGCCACATATACATAACCGGCTAATGGTGATGGATCTCCTGCGCTGACTGCAAATGCAATCTATTTTCATGACATCTGTCAATCAACCTGGGCTCGCCGTAATCAATTTCACTTCTCGCTTGCTCTCTGAAGTGCTGCGTGCATCCGACTCCCATGGGAGGAGGGAGCTGTTTTAGGCTCGGTTTTGTAGAGTAGGAGCAATTGCCTGCAGCTTTCTTCTCGGCTTTAATATGATGCTCCCCAAATTTGTTTTTATCTAAATTGCTGCAAGTATTAGCTCTAGCTGTGACCCCAGTAAACTGAAATGAGAATTGATTTAGCTGAAAAGAGCTTCCAGTTTATGATGAGGATTCTTCCACTCCCTTGACAAATAGCCTGATACCACACACACACACATACACACGCGCACACAAAACAAAACACTACTATCACTAACAACAGCAGTACAAAGCAAATGGGAATGCACTGAATGCCTCCAGCTCATGGCAATGAAGCAAATATAAATTAGCTTTGGTAAAAAGATCCAATTAATGCAATTAGGATTCTCATTCTCTCAAATGAAAAGCAGTGGGAGTTAACTGAGGACAGAGACTGGCGAACTTAGACACACGTGTCACTACTGGCACGCGAGCAGAGAAAGGCCCGATCAAACAGAACGCGTTTTTGCGGCGAGAGGCGCCTTTTTTGAATTGATTTCTATTGGCAGTGAGTGTTATGCGTGCTGTTTATGCTCCCTGGGCACGTCGTGTTTTTTTTGCCAGAGTGTTCTGAGGGCCTGAAGTCGAAAAAAAAAAAAAAGCAACTCTGAGCAGAAAAGTGTCCGACTTCATTTTTTCCCATTGTCCAATCGAATTAATGGAGAGGCGGGCCTTCCGTTGTGGTGACGAAAGTTTCCCGTTGCTTAGAAAGTCCGGAGACTGCAGTGATGGAGGAGAAACTTTGGTGTCTATCGCGGGTTACTCGGAGCTGTATTTTTTTAAGGTTTTTACTTATATGACAGTTTACTTAATAGCAAAAAACAAAGATTTTAGAGCGCTCGCGCTACAATCGTTTGATTAGACTGACATGACTGCTGATTTGATGGTTGCCTAGCAACATAAAAAAACGCAACACACTGCTCTTTTTTAAAAGTCACCAAAAAAAGGCAGAGCGGTGCGTCTCGAGTTTTCAGACCTAAAAAACACGTTCAGTGTGATCAGGGCCAAACGGGATAATTAGTGATTATTTAAGAATATCTTAACATCTCGACACGTATACAATAGACATGAGCTTTATTTGAACTTATTTAAAGATTTCTATTTTAAATAAATGCTGTTTTAAAAAACTTTTAATTTAAAAAAGTATCACAGATTCCAAAATAATATTAAGCAGCACTGTTTTCAACACTGATAATAAATCAGCATATTAAAATGATTTCTGTAGGATCGTGACACTGAAGACTAGAGTAATAATGCTGAAAATTCAGCTTTGATCACAGGAATAAATTAGATTTTAATGTATATAAAATAGAAAACGTTATTTAACATGTAACAATATTTCACACAAATGCAGCCTTGATGAGCATAAGAAACTTCTTTAAACATTAAAAATCTTACTGATCCCACACTTTTAAAACAGCAGTATATTTTAATGAGTTTTTTTTTATTAAAAAGAAACCTTGAGACAGAGTATTGAAATATTAAAGTAATAAAGTCATTTTGTGATTCCAGAAATCTTCATTTATTTTTTTTTATTGAATTGAATTTATTTTATTAATTTACGTACATTTTTTTATTTTCTTTACTTTTCACAGATTGGGAACTTAATTAAAAAAAAAAACATATTTTAACCTAGAAGTTAAATGACATTTTCTTAGCTGTCAGTAACATTATTCTTTTAGGATTTATGTCGTTATTGCTACCAGTTGCTTTACCTATTGCTTGTTTTTAATGTAGGAGCTTTAGGGAACCAGCCGGGTCTCTGTTGATAATTTCTTTTCACCATACATTGATCTTTGAAATGTGTAATAGAGTACTCTTTTATGTCTGTCTTTGTACAGCTGCTCAAAATTGAATTGTTTATGAGACTATGCTGTTATCTTTTTTTCTCACTCTCTCATATGCTGTAATTCAATTTAGAATTTACTTCACACTGTGTTTTGTGTCAGTGGATTGTTGTCATTATTTAAAGGATAGCTCTCATGGAACCACATAGGTGTCATTTTGATGTTTGGGGAAAATAGTTTTTTCTTTGTTTTCAAATTCTAGTGCACATTAGTTGTTACTGAACAGAAAACGGTACAGATAATTGTCCTAAGCTCATAAAAATAGTAATATAAAGTATAAAACAAAACAAAAAAATATTACAGCAGGGATTGCCTCTTCGAACAAAACACCGCTGGTAGAAATCAACAACCAGATGTCACTCGTTGTTCTTAACATCAGAAAATAAGTGACATTTAAAAGTCTACAATACTGTCAACTTATAGAAAACTTCCCACACGTTCCAGACGACAGATGTGCGGGTGTGTATTTTTTTTAAAGGTTACTAGCGTCTTTTTGTATGTAGTGTTGTTAATAACACCAGTGCCTTACTGTCGGCTCCATTTCTCTTGGGCCCTGGGTGATATTTATGTTTTGTGGGGAGCTTAGGGGAACATCTCGTTTCAAACTTCAGAAAAGCAAACTCTGCAACTCTGGCTAGAGTATGTCCTATTTCAGATTTCTCATCTGGAGGTCATTCTTTCTCTGCCCACCATCCTATTTTGGGGAAGAGACTGAGAGAAAAAGAGCAACAAGACATTTAGAAAAAGAAGAAAAACTCTCTACCTCTTATCTTTATATGTACTGCGTGTGCTTTTAATCTCAAAGGCCTCGGTCCAATTCCTTTTCTAAGTATTTCGTAATTAATTGGACCAATGAATCACTTTCTCTAAAAATCGGCATGCAGTTCATCTGTTAAATCTTCATTTTATGGAGTTTGTTGGCATTAAATAGACTTTTCACCAGTTTTATCAAAGCTACGTGTCACTACCTGAAGTCACAGACATTCATTTTAAGTTCACCTTGAGTTTGAAGACAACTAGCTCCCCCCAAAAATGAACTTTTCACAGTTGTTCTATTTTGATGCAATTTCAGATCTTCTGAAGCTCATTCCAGAGAAACATACTGAATTCAAATCATTAAGTACAGTAGAACAGCTTCCATTAGTCATCTGAAAGAAGTTTCCTAGCCTCCTGTTTGTGTACTGTAAGTTCTTGAGTGACTGCACTTAGCAAATTCTCTCAGCTGGAGCTTGTTTGTGTCCCATTTTAAACCTAGTTTTATTCTGTAAAAGCAAAGAAATGAAGAAGTAAGGACATAATGTTTTTTGGGCTATTTGTGGTGTACACACAAAAGTAAAACACCTAGACTAATGCTAGTTACTGCGAGTTGTGCTCAGCCGAGTCTCAGCCACGGACGTCATACCCACTGACCACTGGCTAAATGCCTGATCCACTTCAGGAGTTTTGAAGTTTGGTTGAATTCTACAGTACACTGTAAAAAGTTTTCACAAGTTTCAACTTTAAAACTTAAGTTCAGCAGCTGCCTTAAAATTTTAAGTTAAATCAACTTAAAACTACAAGTCAGTTCAACTCACTACGATAAAATGAGTTAAAATGACTTTCAAGTTGATTTAACTTATGAGTTGACATTAATTGTACTTTTAAGTTGAATTAACTTAATTTTAAGGCAGCTGCTGAATTTACGTTTTTTAAGTTGAAACTGGTGAAAGTTTTTTACAGTGTACAGGATTTCCACCTGGAAACGGAGAACCCATGACGCCAAACCCCTTATTGAAAAAAAAAAACTGTCGTGTTTACAATTGTGCAAATAAGCGCTTACCAGAATCAACTAAATGCTGAATTTTCAAAAGTATGTGAAATCTGTACAGTTCGTAGAGTGGACTTTTTAAAATACTTCCAAGAGTTTTACACACCAGCCTTTTATTGTGGGGACATTTCTGCGCCCCTAAACATGGCATATGGCCTTGTGGGTGGTGCTTGGCCATTCAAAGTGGCTACGCTAGACTAAGTGAAATATGAACAAACCCAGCGATTGGTCATTTTGACTTAGCGGTTGGGTTAAATGTTCAAGAAAGCCTTCTGGGTAGTTTTATTTAACTTAACTATTGATTAAAATGAACCCAAAACAGGTTGGAAATTAACATTTATGAATATGTTCAATAAATAAACATTTATTAAGTTGAAAAAATAATAATTAAATATTAAGCATTTTAAAATTGTCTATTAATAAATGTTCACCTTTTAATTGTTGCTGATGCCTCTAGTGTCTGATTTTTAATTTACAACCTAATCTGGGTTCATTTTAAACCAGTCATAGTAATTTTTTTCAACTCTTGTTGAGTCTGATGTCACGCGTCACCGCTTCCGCGTCCATACACTCTATCAGATGTCACGAGACAACAACAAACGGTGCTAATATACACTTACAATGTGATATAATACTACCAAGAAAATTAAAATCTTCCCCTTTAACTCCACCGAAATCCCAGAGATCCAGACAATTAAAATATTTCATTTCAAATAGATGTTAAATGTTTAAATGTTTAATAAGAATAATTAGTGCTTATAAACGGCTGTTGAGATAGTATTCTCAAGTGAAATAAGTTGAGGCTTGGACCCGGAAACAGCATTTGTTGGACGCATTATGTCACAACAAGTGAATAGCTCAGTTACTACCCAGAAGGTTGGATTAATCATTTAAACCTACTGCTGGGTCAAAACAACCAAATCGAGGTTGTGCATATTTCATTCGACACTGGGTTGTTTTTAACCCAGCATTTTTTTCGAGTCTAGGGGACCTTTACTAATGCTAGCCTTTTACATTTGTGCTTGGCCATGCTGAACTAACCACCTCAATGCTAGGAATTTGTGTGTAGCTTCTCTTAGGTGTTTATTATATGCATAATTTATGGTGGAGAAATATCCCACCACACCTTTTCACACCACTTTTTGCACTTTTTATAATGTGTGATAATCCAGCACTAGAATTTGTTTTGCTGAGAGTTTTTTGCAGTTTGTTAGTGACATAAAGTCTCATATTTAAAGTATAAACATTATCACTGTTAAAATGCCACTTGGCGTTTCAATTCTAATACCTGCGTTGACCTACAAAATACTGTAACTGACACTAACAGATGTGGGAATTAAAGGGATGGTTCACAAAAATGAAGATTCTGTCATTAATTATTCACTCTTATGTCATTCCAAATCCACAAGACCTTCAAACAACACAAATTAAGATCTTTCTGAACGCAGACTGCGTCCAGATATTCTCGTGAACATGTCAAAGACTGACAAGGAAGAGAAAAAATTGTTGAATAAAGTTGGGTTTTGTTGTTTTGTTTCGTTTTTGGACTATTTTAACGATGTCCTTACTATTTTTATGGCCCATAAAAACATTTTGGCTGCGTTGCTGTCTATGAGGTTCAGAAAGCTCTCGAAATTTATCAAAAACATGAGGGTAATGACAGAATTTTCAACTTAAGTATTGTTAAGTTAACAATCTGAACATATTACGGATACATTTGATAACTTGGAAATAGCAGCCCTGTGCTATTGGGTCATTAAAATTGATGTTTAGTAGTATAAATGTTGAAAAGTCATTTTACTTATTTATTTTACATTTCAGTTTTGAGTTGTTAATGAATCAAAGACAGTTTAAGCTGAATGTGGAGTTATTTGTGCATGACATAATATCTGTAAGATAAGCTTTACTGTTTATTTAGCATAAAAGAAATTGCACATCACTAGCTTTTCAAAGTTGAAAAGAAACTAGTTGTGAAAAATAGAAACTTTTCCCGTTTGCTAATCTTATCGTTCAAAAATGCTAAAAAGTGAACGGCCGTCAGTCACTGACAAGGATCTGTCACAGTTCTCATTCAACAGAGAGAATGATGGTTGACAGAGGTAATGACAGAGAAACATCATTTGGACGTATTCCACGCTAAATAATGAGAAAGCTAAGTGTGACATTAGAAGCTGTTAAAAGATTGATGTTTTTTCTGTAACTCTTGAAAAATGACAAACAAAACAAGTCTGGCAATTTGCAGTTAAGGTCAATGAAATGTTAAAAATGATTACTTTCATAATGTTAAATTGCTGTAATTACCCTTTCTATCCTGAGAAATTGTAAAAACTTTGCTTTTACATTGGCAACATTGACCTTTAGAGTTTTCGGTGTCAGATCTGAAAGAACCTAAGTGCTATTGCCTTGGTTACTGGTTGCTGATTCTAGGCCATTTTTGTGGCCCGAGATTCAGTCATCAGCTTCTTGGAATCAAACAATCTCAGTGACTCACATTGAAATGCTGAACATGTAATTCAACAAGCACAAGATGTGTTTCGCAGACAGAGAGTGCAATTAAAATATCCACTCAATTTTTATTCCTCCCAGACTCATTCTCTTCTTCTTTGAGAATGCGTGTTGAAGTCACCATGCTGCAAACAATTAAACAGAAGACCACGTTCTTTGTGGCACCAAATTAACAGCTGTTTTCCCTGTTAATTGAAATGAATCCCAGTTGACCAGGAAGGAGCCAATTAACTTTTCGCTTTCTTCTGAATGGGCGGCACTGAGGGAGACATTTGCCTTTTTTCACTTGATAAAAGAACACTCATGGTGCAAATGATCTCTTCTCTGCTTTAAACTGTAAATGTATTCTGATACATTGCTCGCAGGAAGTGTAGCATGTTTTGTCAGTGTCGGCTCTTTTCCCTTTTGGGATGGAAGCTAAAGCAAGAGTGTAATGAGATCATAGAGAGGCATTATTTGAACTCTGATTGTAACTTCTGATGTGGCTGAATTTTAACTAGACACAAAGTGCTGGGGTTTTATTCTTAGTATTTCTCAGATCTTATTAAATCCTCAACTCAACTCTTTCCTGCACTGCACCATTACAGTCAGTTGTGAGTCATTAAAAAAAAGAAAAAAAAGAAAAGAAATGATGATACTACTTTAATTTCTCTCTTCGCAAAGAGTGTCTTTTATAATTGCAGCTTGATAATCATTTATTTATTAGTTTTGGATGAATTAAATTGATTAATTAAAAATTAAAAATGATACGTAACACTTTAGATTTCTACAGAAATTCTTCTTTTCTTCTTCTTCACATGAATGTTTTTGTGTGTGTGTTGTACCATTAATCCAATCATCAAGGCCTGCGTTTCTTCATAGATAACCCCTTCATCATTATCTTGTGTTGTCAGGACATAAGGAATGGAGAAAGAGTTGAATAATAGGGAGCTAGCATCAGCTCACAGCAATTCCATTGAACTCCAGTGACCAGAACTCAATTGGCGGCTGTTTCCATTTGACGAGCGATTAACCAGGAGCTCGCTGCCCAAGCAATTGACCTGTCACCAGTGCGAAGGCTGTGCCTGATAAGCATGCAGGTGAAGGGGGAAGAGGATGCGGGGATTGACGCAATTAGCTTAATGAGTACACAGAGTTTCAGCCAGTGCCACTGGAAGCTTCGTTTACCCACAACCGCAAACCAGCAGATGTGAAATCTGATTACCTTGTTTGCAGATCCAGTATGCAATCTTGCTTTAACCTTAACCCCAATTCACTCACTAGAATATCAATGTTTTTTCCCCTTTTACTCAACATAATGATAGTGTTTACCAGGAAAATATTTTGTTTTGAGGCACCCCTTCCAAGGCTATGATTGTTTAATGTGTAACAACTGTATGTGTACCACGAAAGGGCAAAAGTAATATTTTGAATAAAGGCAAAAATAAATAATTTGTTAGCTTATTGCTACACATTTTAGGCCAGTAAAAATGCATGCATTGTGAATTTCAGTAACTGTTTTCAATGAGTTTCAATCAATTCATTATTAAAGGATTTGTTCATTTCCAGAAAAAATAAAAAATAAATAAAAAAATAATTCCTGATAATTTACTCACTCCCATGTCATCCAAGATGTTCATGTCTTTCTTTCTTCAGTCGAAAAGAAATTAAGGTTTTTGAGGAAAACATTTCATGATTTTTCTCCATATAATGGACTTCACTGGGAGCCAATGAGAGTCAAAGAACTCTAAATTATCAGAAAATTTTTATTTTGGAAGTGTTCCATTCTTTAAACATACCGCCTTACAAACAAAACAGGTTACATAATCCACTTTAAAGATATTGGGCCAGGCGCGACGCAAGTGTTTATTGCTAGTTTCAGCCCAGCGCAGTTATTTTCAAGTCATGCGCCACGTTGTTTAAATAGCAAATGCATTTGCACCCATTTGTGCTCCCATGGGCTTGCTGGTCTAAAAATGATGTGTGTTCAGGCGCATTGTTGGCACGTTGCTATTTTGAGGCAACTGAAATAGACTGCGCTATTGACCAACTAAAACCAGGTCTAAAGTCAATGGTGCAATATATATATATATATATTTTTGTTATTTAAAGAGCACGTTAGTAATATGCACCTATAGGCAGGTGCACAATGCACGTACACTCTGCTTATTACACACACAGGGACACGCAGCAGCACACAAACATGCCAAATATTAAAAATGAAAGGATTACAATGTAAAAGATTATTACTGTGTACATAAATCTAAAAATGCCTACATGTTATAATGGATAGCCAGTCACTTTCTTATGTGAGCTTTTGTTTGGTTTCACTTTCACGTTCGAAATCGATCATGTTCAGCAAGGATGGGAGAGGATGGAAAGGGGGTACACAGTAACTCATTTGAGTGGGCTTGGCCCGTGAATACCCTACCTTGACGCCAGCCCTGCTCTCTGGAGAAGTGTTTAGTCTTTGCAAATTAGCAAATCTAGCAAATTCCGCAGTGTAAATAGTGAATCTGCCATGGCGCGAGCACAGCTGGCTCTTAAAGGGAATGGGAGATGATGCTTTGATTGGTTTAATGCACTTTATTCCCAAAACACACCAATGACTCATTACAAGAATAGGGACAAGTTTTAGACCATGCGCCGGGCACCCCGACCATTTTTCTCATCCTTAAAATAGCAAAAGTGGATACGGACACGCCCTAAGTGAACCTGTGCCGTACGCTGTAGACCATGAGCTTAGATTGTTAAAATAAGGCCCATACTGTAATTTACCACTGGCTGTCTTCCACTGAATTAATTGGGACAAAAAAGCTGCATAAAAGTATCTGCTAAACTTAGCAAAATTAGATGCCATACTGAATTTAACATAGATGAAAATGAGGCTGTTTCATGACTACTGAACTTTTTTTTTTAACAGTACGTTGCTAAATAAAATCCTTTGAACACACTGTACTTTTATCCCTCACAGCCACATTTTCCTTCCTGTCAAAAATTAAATGGATAGTTCACCCAAAAATGAAAATTCTGTCATTAAATACTCACCTTCATGTCACTCCAAACCCGTAAAACCTTGAGACTTCAGATATGGTCCGACTAACATGGAAGAGAAAAAATTGTTGAATGAAGTTTGTTTTCTTTGCACACAAACAGCATTCCCATAGCTTCATACAACACGTTTTCACTCCCAACTCGTCACATATTAACACTTGGTCAGGACCCTTTGGCATCACTTTTTCGAGTCTTCTGAAGCCATACAATATCTTTATGCGAAGCAGAAAGTAAAACATAAGGTATTAATCACTGAAAATGATCCTGCTCCGTTAACATGCTCACATCTCATTCAAAAAGAAACTTCCGAACATTAGCGTACAAGAGCCAATGGTATTTTACAACCAAGGCTGACGTAACGCTTCCTCTGGCAGGCGGCCTTTTTTTAATGTATTTACGCACAAACAGACTGAGCTTTGTGACGGATCATGTCTATTCCTCTCACAAATCAATCGTTTTGCCTTGGAAGTCTTGAAATATTAATACTTTTTGAATAAAATATGACTGTAGCTGTATCTGCCAGTTATATCTTGTGTTTTGTTGACAAATGGTAGGTTTAGGGGCAGGGGTTGGGTTACGTGCTAGTAAATGTGTAAATAATGAAATGTAAATAAAACTGTTGTGACTGTTTACACTGAAAAATCACACCCAACATATATGCAATAACGGCAATATTATTACCCAGTGTATAATTTAATCATGACGATAAAATTCCCAGTGCCTTTTGCATCAGCATTATGACGCCAAGGGTTTCTTATTTAAAGGAATGAAGGACCCTACACATCAAAAAGTGACGCCAAAGGGTCCTGACCAAGCGTCAATATGTGACGAGTTGGGAGTGAGAACGTTAAGGTTGAACCACTGATGTCACATGGACTATTTTAACAGTAGCCTGTGAAAGTTTCAGTTGCGTTGCTGTGTATACAGAGTCGGAAAGCTCTCAGATTTCATCAAAAATATCTAAATTTTATTCAGAAGGTCTTACAGATTGGAATGACATGAGGGTGAGTAATGGACTACTTCCGCGTTCTACTTGTTACGGCTTGGGAGTTTCCGGTTAGCGTTCAGTGCACCTACATACAAACAGTTTCTCATTAGAACGCAGATTATTACTACATTTTAGGGCTGGCATTTCTTTGAAAAAACAATGAATCATATTCTCTGCGTTAACATGAATCATCTTCAACCTGCTGAAATGTTACTATAAATTTCCTTTCCGTATGTGCATTCTGAATAATAAATAAATATATTTCCCCTCTAACCTGCTACATTCTCATTACCAGTTTTTTTCTTTACTGATCGTGTTTCATACATGGTGAATGTACAGTTTTGGTTGTAAAACTGTGGGTAATCTGTTTGTGTTCTTTGGTGCTCTTTTTCCGAGCCCATGCTTATTCCATTGTTGAAAATGACTGAATGAATGTGTTAAACATGTAAATAATTTTTAAGAGTAACACGTTAACAGTGCGACTATTGAATATTCATGTTTTGGCATAAGGCTACATACAGTGAAATGATGACAATATGACACAGAATGGTGACTAACATATTTAATACAGATAAATAAAGGTTCATTATGATCTTATTCATCAGATCTCACAAATAGCAGCATCGCGATTGGGCCACTATAGAGCACTGAAACTTTGTGGTGAACAATCACATATGATTACCAGCCACCGCTTTCTCAGATCGGTTTATGTTGGATTAAAACTTCATGTTCCGTTGAGTTTGGAAAATTCTATACACAGTAATCATCAGAATATGTCCAAATTTGAAATCATCCCGCAAACTCTCATTTTATTAGCCGTTTAAGTCAGCTAGATGATTACAGCGCATTAAAAATGTACATGACTGGAAATAACTGAGCCGTAAGATTTCAAAACGGAAGTGCATCACGAGGCTCAGTGCAAGTGGTCCATTAATGACAGAATTTTCATTTTTGGGTGAACTCCTTTAAATATAGGCTGCCTGAATATTCAAGTCAACATTAAATCCACATTTTTCCCCCTTCTTGTTCTTCATGGTTTACCTAATGTAGAATTTAATCCTTTTGTTAGGGAGTCTTTCATTCCACATGACGTCCTTTAATCCTAATAGTTCTGATATGTGGCTTGCCTTTATGTTACGTGGGCGCACATGAGAAAGCCTGGGTTAGTTGAAAGCTCCTGAAAATGGATAAAGCCTTTATCAAATAGCTGCAATAAGGAAATCAATGGAAAATAGCCCGGAATTGTTTATGACTTAAGCTAAAGCTATTTTTTCCAGATTGTGTTACTGAATAATATCACTATATATTCCAAAGCCTGATTAGTCTTATTAGTAGATTGGTCGGCCGTGGGTGGGCGGCACCCATTGAAGCTCCCCCAAAGCTTCTGATACTGTGGAATGAGCTTGTGCCTTGTATTTATGAAGCATTGTTTGGACATACTCTGTTGTAAGTCAATGCCAGCAAAGGTTAGACCCCCCCAGCTGCTTGCAAATTGTTGCCAAGCAGTGGGCAACCCTGTTGGCATGGCGACAAGTGTTTGTTTCCACACAGCCAGGGATTATAAATAATTCTAGTGTCGTGGCGGAGAAGGAGACAGCTTGTGAAACAGAAGGCAGATTAGCAAATATGTCCAGGTTCGCTGGGTTATGAAATTTGTTGATGGTCCAGTGACATTTTGCATTATTATTATTTTCAGTGTTTTCTTTGGAGAAAAAAAAAAAAAAGCAGAGAAGAGTGTGGTTGATTCGCCCACTAGATAATTAATTAATTAATTAAATGCATTTGAATGAATTAATGAAAGATTTCATATATCTCTACAATTAAAGTTCACAGTCAAAGTAATTATTCTATTTAAACATTTTCCATCAGTTTCTTCCACGAACAAACTATCTGAACTATGTGATCCAATTTAATCTAAAATGTCAACAGTGATCTATTTCTATTTTAATTAATCAAAAAAGGACGTTTAGGAGCAACATCTCATACTTGACAAATGCTTGACAAATACAAAATTAAACATAACCGAGAGCACCATATGCTATAAAAAAATAACCTTTTCCCTCTAGGCACTATAAAGCTACATAATTCTGATTAAATCCAGACTATTTTATGAAGACTTCTCAAATATATACTTACAACCAACTCTTTGATTGGTTGTTTAAAGACATGAAAGAACACCCTAACAGAAAACCTTTTGGACACTTCTTCTTCGGCTGAACATTTAGTGTGGATAATGAACATTTTACAGCTCCTTGAGAGCAGCGTAAAAGACCCATCACATTTTAGAATTTTAATGCCTGTCATGTTTGACTATTTTACTGCTCTTTACATTCTCTTGTACATTTCCTAAGTGTGACCAGCATGCAAAACACACTGCTTTCAAGAACGCTTGAAAGACGGCTTATTCAAGGTTTTCAGAGTGCTTTGACATATCAATTAAATGCTCTTCGAAGACATGTTTATTTTCAGATAATGTTATAATCATAGCACAACAGACAACCATGATATTAATATTTTTCACACATTACATTGAACAGTTCAGCATTCTCTGTCTAAACATCATTTTATTTTATTTTATTTTATTTTATAATCAGACTTTCATCAAGTTTGGAACATAATGCCTCCATTTTCAACTTCCTGTTCTTTTTAAAATGAGCTGTTAGATTCATTCAGTCTGAAATTGTACGTTTAGGTTATTATTATTCTAACTGAGTCTTGCTTGGAATATTGTATTATGTCTAACCTGTACTGTATTCGCCTATTTTGGTGATGCAGTTAATGTTTCTTTCTTGTGTCGTGGACGACAAAAGCGGTGCTGTTCAAATGATTGATAAATGACTGTATAATGCCACTCTGACAAGCCTAAGAGTCATTTGACACCATAGCCAATAATCAAGCGAGCCCTGACTGCTTTACCTGTTTTTAAAATCTTGCACATTCACAGCTTACAGGTGACAAAGTTGATTTATGAACTGTCACACTTTGTAATCTGGAGCAGTTCCCCTGCAGAGCTAAAGACAGGAACAACAAAATATGAACATTTTACCCGAATAATTTCATGCTGTGTAATGGAATGAAATGAGAAAAGACATACAAATTACCCTCAGTAATTTTTCATTCTCAGAAAGTAATATATGTATGGATGGATGTGTCTTCAATTATGTGCACTTTTATGTACCAGAGGCATTTTTGTACGAAAATAGCTCATTTTAAATTTAAATTGTGTGTGTGTGCGTGCATGCAATGTGTGTTATACAGTATGTTTACATTTTTTTCTTTTCATGTTATGGATAGAAGTGAGCTGGCTGATACTTTCAGTATCTTTTTAATGTCCAACAGCTTTATTGATTTGTCATTATCTTGTATAGTCATGGAATGAAATCTTTAAAAGACTCTGTGGATGATCTCTCTCACTCTGTTTATGTCAAGAGTCATGGGTTTAGTCATTTAGCAGCAGTTTAAGCACATCCATGACTTGTTTTTTCCCAGAAGATAAAGCCTTGAGGTAAAGAGTTCAGAAAATGCCACGTCCCCTCATTCTGACCTTTCGGTTTCGTGTTTTCAGACCGGAGGCTCAGTCACGTCAGCAGTATGGTTCAGCGCACATATCTCATAATGACTTCATGCTAATTGTGCATTAATTCATTACGTGGTTCTCTCACCATTTTGTGTGACACAAAGCCTTTAAGGCCAATTCATCAAGATTTTTCATGCCATTCCATTCAAATTAGCTATTTCTTTTTATCCGAGACATTCACGTATATTTTCCATGAGTGACCGTGATTTTTAATGCGTTTTATTTTTTGCTAAAAATTGACTTAAAGGGATAATTCACCCAAAAATGAAAATTACCTCAAGATCTACTCACCCTAAAGCCATTCTAGGTGTATATGACTTTCTTCTTTCAGATGAATACAATCAGAGTTATATTAAAAAATATCCTGGCTCTTCCAAGCTTTAGAATGGAAGTGAATGGACACTGAGATTTTAAAATCCAAGAAAGTCCATCCATCCATCATAAAAATTACTCCACACGGCTCCAGGGGGTTAATAAAGGCCTTCTGAAGTGAATCGATGCATTTGTGTAAGGAAAATGTCCATATTTAAAACTTTATAAACCATAATCTCTAGCTTACGCTACACCTACGTCCTATGTCATCCGATGAAACGCCACTTTCTAGTGAACGTGTGTACGACAGTTAGCGAAAGCTAGAGATTATGGTTTATAAAGTTTTAAATATGGATATTTTTCCTACAAAAACAGATTAGTTCCCTTTGGAAGGCCTTTATTCACCCCCATGAGCTTTGTGGAGTACTTTTTTATGATGGATGGATGCACTTTATTGGACTTTATAATCTCAACAGCCATTCAGTGCCATTAATAAGTTTGTAACAATTCTGAAAAAGAAAAAAAAAAAGGTATAAAGTCATAAACACCTCAATTTCATTTTTGGGTGAACTGTCCCTTTAAATATGAAAACACTCTAGGGGACTCCCAAATTTAAAAAAGAAAAAAAAAAAAAAAAAAAAAAAAAAAAAAAAAACTCTATATTACCTGATACACTGTAAAAAAAAAAACATTTTTTGAGTCAACTTAAAATAATTTGTAACCTGGCTGCCTTAAAATTTTAAGTTCAGTCAACTCAAAAAAAGTTTATTCAACTTAAAATGTTAAATTATACTAAGTGACAACTTAGATATTTCAACCTAAAATTTTTAAGGCAGCTGGGTTACTTACCCATCTGTTAAGTTTAGCAAACACAAATATCTAAGTTGTTACTTAGTACAACTTAACATTTCAAGTTGAATAAACGTATTTTAGTTGACTGAACTTAACATTTTAAAGCAGCAGGGTAACAAATTATTTTAAACTGACTCAACAAATTGTGTTTTTTATTTTTTACAGTGTGGTTCTGTGAATGAGTATTAAAACCATGTAACCCTACAATTCAAAACTTGTGTGTAATTAAGAATAGATGAAGAAGAAATGAATACTTTTATTCAGCAAGGACACATTAAAGTGATCAAAAGAATTTTAGATGCTGTTCATTTAACTTTATATTCATCAAAGATTCATGAAAAAGAAATGTTAAGTTTTCACATAGGCATCATAACTTGCTATATACTGCAGTATGCTATATTCAAATCACAGTATACATTGCGCAAAGTTTGAAATGTATTTATAGGTTTGTCTTTAGGATTTTCATTATAAATTCAGCAGTGTATTGACATTTGCTGTATAGTATCAGCTGAGCAAACAGTTTTCAGCTACATTATTGCTTCACATTGCTGTTTCACCACCAGTCTCCTACAGGGAGAATATATTTATATCTAGAGAGCTGTTCAAACACTAAGCCTTACATTTGGTTCCTGCTTAATGCATTCCCAACATATCTCAGACGTTCTTACATCAACACAGCATGCCGTGCTATGCACTGCACAGACATGTGCATCCCTGTAATGTGTGCACAAAATAGTCCAGAGCTTTTAGAGCCCATTTGATATTAGTTCTGAATTATGGAAATGAACTGCTATTGATAGCATAATTTCCAGTGAACATGCAAATGTGAACTATTCAAGTCATTGTTATAAAAGTTCTATAGTTTTTCTATGAAAGGGCCCTTATATACCCTTTGTTTGAAAGCCACACTGCACTGGTCTGCTGTTTTGTCAATCTCTTAGCACCCTGTCTGGGATCTTTTGAAAGTTAAGACCGTTTGGGGGACAGTACTCATCCTTCCCGCCCTCATAAAAGGTGAAATATGAGAACATTAAAACATTGCTGTTAATCTGTCTGTTGGAAGCAGCACCATTAATCTTAATTAATTCACTACATTATATTTCTCACTTAATTACACATGCTACAAAGGAAAATTGCCCAGAAAACGTGCCTCTCGATCCATCATGGCTGCCAGCAGGTTGTGCTATCTCTAGTAATTACCAAAGGTTCTCACACCAGGGACATGAGAATGTCTCGAAAATTGAGGATCTTATTATCAAGCTGACGGCTGTAGACTTAACTTCTCGTCAGTTCCTCCCTGTAGAATATAAACACTGTTCTTTGGAGGTAAGCTTCATATTCCATATTCCAAACATTCTGACCAAACTTGGTGCAGGTTTACATTGACGTAATGATCAGAAAGCTAAAGAAAAATCTTAATTTGTGTTCTGAAAATGGAACGACATGTGGGTGAGGTGTGGGGGGTGAACTGTCCCTTTAAAAAGTAAAACACAAGCAGAAAATAGATGTAATGGAGACCGAATTACATTAAAATATCTACACAATTATGTTTATGAAGGCCAAAAGTTACAAAAAGAACAGTATGTGAACCCTTCACAATGTCAAAAGCAAAAAGTGATGTAAAGTCATGGCATAGGCTTTAATTTTGTGTTCTGTTAAACTAAAAATACTGGTTGGAAACCAGTTACAATTTGAAAGCTAAAACAATAGACATTTCAAGAAAGACATCTGCCTGCTGAGATTGTGTTAATGTCTGTAATTAGATGATTGAGCTTCAGAAAATCAGATTTCAAAAAACAATTTTAAAAAACGAAAAGGCAGGAATAAAGAACCCTAAACTAAAACACAAAGAACTGTTTCAGCAAAAGAAATCAGTGGCTAACATAGTGAGTATTGAGTTTAATGAGAACAAAATGCATGTTGATCAAAACTGAAAAAACAAGCGGTGAAAACACTTCCACACATTTACTGACACTTTAATGAGTTTATCAGTCAGCTCACTTCCTTAAAACTTTCTCTTTTTTATTTACTCATTTATTTTCTTAGTTGACTGAACTTCTGTTAATTTTTGATAATGTGCTGCGTTACACACTGAACGCACCTGTGAGCTCAGCTGCCGCTTTGCAGATGTAATGAGTTCACAGCGTTGCTTCGCATTTAAACTTGAGTAAGTAATCCACTTGGAACCAAGCCCTTGTATTGTTTAAAAATGAATCTCGCATGTGTCTTACGAAGTAGAAAGTAGCCATAGGAGTTTCGCCAACTGTCAGTCAAAGATGCGGCAGACAAAGTTAGAAATCTCTAGTCTAGGATTGCTGTGCTTTTGTATGAAGACAAAGAAGTGTGGCATATAGTACATGTTCTGTTTTCACTTTAATATTCCCATGTGACTGTTCTAAAAAAAGGGCACCATTATAGCTTCACTGACACCATCAATCTCCCTCATTACTAATTAGCCGTCAGTTTCACCACCGCTTGTTTTTCAATGAAAGGACGATGTCAGAATAAACCTCCATGACTCTCTATTTCACTGTCCACTATGAAAAATAAATCAATTAATTCATTGGCCTTGATTAACCTCCCAGTGTTTGATTGATATTCTCATCAATGGCGGTAATGTCCTTGCACTTGATAAACTCAGGATTTAAAGTTCTCCAGGATGCAAGCTACCAGTTAAATGGCTGAACTGTACACTGTACAAGTGTTATACAAAGACAGTGTTACAAAAAAAGTCTGTTTTAAATTAATGGGTGTATTTATTCATTCATTCATTCACTCATTCAAAGAAAAAACATTTATTTGAAACATTTTTGTAAAAATGTTTTTTTTTTATTTTAAGTAACAATAATAATAATAATAATAATAAAAATAACAATTATTATTAATATTATTAATGAGGGAGATTGATGGTGTCAGTGAAGCTGGATTATTATTATTATTATTATTATTATTATTATTATTATTATTATTATTTATTACATTTTCTTTAAACATACATTTTATTTTAAACCTGAAGTGTTGTTTTCTTTAGAAAGGAAATTTGCAACAGTATCTAGAAATTGTAAAAAAAAAGTACTCTATTAATCCAATAAACTACTCTCAAGTACTCTATTAATCCAATAAACATTTTTTGTTGAAAATAAAATAAAATAAAATAAAATAAAATAAAATAAAATAAAATAAAATAAAATAAAATAAAATAAAATAAAATAAAAATATCTATTATTATGAACAATGATTGTGGAACCCTAGTATATGATACCTTGCAGTTCATACATGTTATGTTTTCTTTACAAACACTTTTTGTTGAAAAATAAAATTAAATAATAAAATAAAATATAAAATAAAAATGTATATTATTATTTTTATTATA
The DNA here is from genome assembly GCF_022985175.1 of Labeo rohita. Taxonomy (NCBI): domain Eukaryota; kingdom Metazoa; phylum Chordata; class Actinopteri; order Cypriniformes; family Cyprinidae; genus Labeo; species Labeo rohita. The sequence continues at coordinate 21,882,350 of NC_066869.1, read as the reverse complement.
TTACTATATGACACCTTGCAGTTCATGCATGTTATGTTTTCTTTATAAAGGTAAAAAAACAAATAAAATAAAATAAAATAACATAACCTTGCCATTCATGCATGTTGTTTTTGCAATGGAAATTTGCACTTGTTAAAATAAAATAAAAAATAAAATGGACCCCTAGTATATGATACCCTGCATTTCATGCATCAAACTTATGCTAATCTTGTGCATGTAGGTTCTGGACAAATACTGATTTTTCTAAAAACGTCTAATTGGTATCGCTAACCATTCCTCTGCTCGAATGAGTAATGAAATAAAGTCTGCCAGCGTAAGCAACACGCTCTTGTGGGCCCATTAGGAGCCTTCAATGACAGTCGTAATATCACCTCTGACTAGTCACCTCTAACTTCATCTTCATCCCCCTTCAACGAACACATTATTTTCACATTGTCAGAATCACTGTGCATATCAAATCGGAGCGTACGTTTTAAACGCCATCTAAATTGCCCAGCCACACGGGGGTTGATCTCAGCGCTGACCGCTTTCAATTGCTCATTCCTGCATTTAAGTGAAAAACATTTGCTTTGGAGAAATGCCCTTATGCCATCTACCGTCTCCTCTTCTGGCTCTCTAATAACCTTAATCAGACCAATAACGTAATGCTTTGATGAACCGAGGCAGTCGGCTCAATTACATTTTGCTGAGGCGGCTGCTTTTATAACAGAGGTGAGGGCCTGTGGTACTGCGCCCCAATCACCTGTCATCAATCAAGAAGGGAGAAATATTTGGAGATCCCTCCTAAGCTCTGACAGTTCAATGCAGCGAAGGCCAAGGTGACTCCTCTGTTTTAATTGCTTTCCACTTTTATGACTTCATGTCTCCTGTCTCATGGGGCTGTTGCTCTCAAAAGGTTCTCTTTTTTTTTTGTGACACGCTGTGCCCTGCCGGGTTGTTTGGTCCTGAAGGATGTCTTCTAGATGGACAGGTTGACGTTGAATGAGTGAATTACTTGTTCAGATAGTGCATAAAGGTTCTTCCGGAAAATAAAACCATTAAACCATTAAATGGAATAAGTTTAGCCTGGTTTTGAATTAAAAAAGTAGTGATTTCAAGTTTATTTCATCAGTGAACACTGCATTTGACTGGTTTATGTATGAAAATGAATCTTTTATTCTCTTTAAAAAAATTACATGATTTTTATTCTTCTACTGAGCACAGATGGAACATTTTTAGATGTACTAGTCACTTTTTCAATGCAATTTGAATAAATGGATCATTTTCTTGTGTCCTGCAGTGATCTTCTAAATTTTAGATTGATCCGATGTAAATGTGAACAACAAATCTGATTCTGGGAATAGCAACAAGCTATCAAAACAACTCAGACTTGGATTAAGTGCGCAAGAGCCTCTTTTATGATACTTTTCAAGGTGCTTTTACCTAGCTTGAAAGCTCCAATCCTATTTCAGTGTAATTGCATAGAAACACCTGAACAGTAGCTTCTTTTGTATTCCAGGGGGAAAAAGATTTCATAAAGGTTTGAAACAGCATGAAGGTGTGTAAATGATGACAGAATTGTCATTTTTGTGTGAACTATCCCTTTAAAAAATGCAGCAGCCAGTTTAGTTTTCCTTTTGTTCTTCTCACATATTGTGATTTTACTCAGGTACAGAAGAAAAATATTTCTCATTCACTTGTATCTTTCATCTTGTGTTTTTTTTTTTTTTTTAAATCTCTAGGCCGTTTTCAGTTTTGTGCCCCTCCCCAATCCCATAATCCTTTGCTCTTTTCTCATATCCCATCTCAAAGCCCAACATTCAGTCTTTCTGCAATTAATTCCATAGCTCCCTGTCTTGTTCTCCATCTCTCTTTCTTTGTGGATTTAAAGCTGGCGAAATGACAGAAAAAAAAGTTTTTAAAAATATTTTTTCCCCAACATTTCCTTTCAATTAATTCCACTTTTTTTCCCCTCTCGTTTCCTTCGAAATGCAATTAATTTAGTGCTTCAGTCTTGCACGATGGCTCACATTAATAGAAATGGGAGAAGTCTCTTGCTCTCAGATGATACTGCAATCAAATGTTTATGAAAGTGCCTCAGTGATTGTAATTAGAAGTGGATCTCTGTTGCATTGGCTTTGCCCTCTGTATGATGAAACCTCCAGCTCATCCTATGGATGGAATGTAAAATATGGCAAGGAAGAGTCTGTATACCAGCAGCAAAAACTGAAGCAGCAAACAGAGTTGCATTTGAATTTAAACTATTAAATTTGAAATTCAAAGACATTTATTTAACTGTTCTAAGTATAATTCTTTTTAACTTTAAAACTTTTTTCTTAACATTTTAGCTCTTTCCCCACCAGCGTTTTTGAAAAAAGTTGCCAGCCACTGCCAGCATTTTTTGATGACTCTCACTATAATTGTATGAATATTTAAACATGCAAAACATCAAAATAAAGAACAGACCCTCTACTTACAAAAATAGATAAATAATAAATATCCATTTTATTCTAGCTTCAAGCATTTGTTTTTTCTCAACACTTGGACACTCAAAAATCTTATTTTTATCAAATACTACATCTGGATCATATTCAGTACTATTATCAAAGCAAAGATGCAGTAGATCACTTCCATCACGATTCCTAAAACTTGCACAGGCCTTTACCACTTCCTGGATTGACATTTCACTCACTAACATTAGGCAGTTTTCATTTCTATGCGGTTTAGTGCTGATGATCACACTGATTTTAATAAGCATATGCATACATACGAGATTACGCTTGTTTCTGCATCTTCCTGGTCTGTGTTTTTGATCGGCACATTCTAGACTCATTCAGGAGATGCGTAATAGCGTTGTTGTCTCATGAATAATGGAAAATTTTGTGTTTGGCGGGGAAGGGTTAAATGGATGAAAAATTCACTTTTATATTCACTTTTTTAATTATATATATATATATATATATATATATATATATAGGGTTATTTTGGTAACCCTATAGTAACCCACCAGATGCGATGCAGTGAAATGTGTATGTTTATAATCTCTTTCGAAAATATAAAATCTTTTTAAGGTTAATAAATGTACATACTGAGTGGCTGATACCATCTTTGTTATAGAATGTGCTTGTTGGATCGCATTGAGTTCGCAGTTTTTACGCACATCTTTGCTTTCATATATTTTCAAGATCTGAGGTAAACTATCTGTTGTTACTTTTGGTATGGCTATTAGGTCACGCAAAATGATATTCAAACTCACATTAGACACATTTAACTATGAATAAAGCACCTAATCATTACCTGAGATTATCACTGTTATGTAGTTTGTATGTGGTTGTTCCAGCCACGATGTTGCAGAAATAGAAACCCTGGTGAAAAAAACAGCATATGCTGGTAGGTATGTTTTGATGCTGGTTTAAGCTGGTCCTTAGCTGGTTTATGCTGGTCCTTTGCTGATTTATGCTGGTCATGTTGCTGGTCAAGGACGAGCATAAACCAGCTAAGGACCAGCTTAAACCAGCATCAAAACATACCTACCAGCATATGCTCGTTTTTTCACCAGGGAACCGTTTCTAAAATAGAAATTTTGTGGCTAGTTAGGACAAAAATCCAGATCAACACAGAAAGATACCTTTTATCAGTATCAGTATTTCCGTCCCTCAGCCAGTTGTACGCTGTCCGCCATTTTTTCTGTGCTCAAGCAGCTGTAGTGACAACAATGTCTCATAACCAATGCAGTTGTTTTGTAATTGGATGTAAACATGAACACGAGTCTTCATCTTCTCCCGACATCAAAGCTACTGAGGATGCAGTGGATTAGTTTTGTTTTTGCCATTAATTCACCACAAAATACACACACACACATACACACACACACACACACAAAATAGAAGGAAGGGCTGGAGTGAGCAGTAGCTCATTAGCGTTTAAAGAGACATGCACTGAAATCGGTCACTGTGAACAGAGGTGTTTTTGACAAGGTACATTAAAGGTGTTGTTTTACTTGAACATTAAGTGATTTTAACCAAAAATATATTTCATGAAGACCCTAAAGAATCATACCAACTCGTAGAAAATGAGCATCCTGTGTCCCCTTTAAGAAAAAAATGAGAAAAGAAAAAAGATTTTAAATTAAACTAATGTAAATGTTCAAAAAATAGTTCTTTTGAACTATTAAAAAAAAAAAAACTTAACTTTTTAAATGTGTTAGCTTAAATGAACCAAAATATTAGAAGAGCACCATTAAAAGTAGAGAAAATAAGAAAAAAGTGTTCATGCTGCTTTCTCAGTTTTATGATGGCAAAAAATAAACTTTAATAGCTTGACTTGCATGGTTACTGATGGGGATATTAGACTAGTTTTAATTTTTAAAAACGTCTTTATTTATTAATGCTTCAGAGGAAAATGTTTTGTTGAACTTTGATCCTTGTAGCACTTACCATGCCATTAAAAATACGGTCATTACCTTTCATTTATGACTGGCTATATATAGAGAGTGACAGGAGGCTTAAAACAGGATTCTAATAGCCTTTCTATGCACGCTTACACTAACAGAGCTTTCATATGTTTAACATGTGCGGGTGGGTGGTAGAGCTCAGCCCAGCTTAGCAATTATTTCTACATAAATAGAATAATTTTGGTATTCACTTCAAATAAGTAAGTGGGCTAGTGTGTCCAAGGGAACAGGTAGTCTTTTAGCATTTCTATGCATAGAAACATTTCACGTGGTTGACCGTGTTGACCCTTTCTTTGGAAAAACTTTGGAAAAGTTTATAGAAACGACTTAGAGCATCAAAAGACTTTCTTATAAAAGTTTGGGGTCAGTACAATTTTTAAATGTTTTGAAAGACGTCTCTAATGCTTACCAAGGATGTATTTGTTTAAACAAAAATAGAGTAAAAATTATTGCAATTTAAAACAGCTGCTTTCTATGTTAATATATGTGACCCTGGACCACAAAATCAGTGATAAGGGTCAATTTTTTGAAATTTAAATTTATACATCATTTAAAAAGCTTTCCATTAATGTATGTATTTGTTAAGATATGACAATATTTGGCCGAGACACAACTATTTGAAAATCTGGAATCTGTGGGTGCAAAAAAATAAAAAATACTGAGAAAATCACCTTTAAAGTTGTCAAAATGAAGTTCTTAGCAATGCATATTACTACTCAGAAATTGAGTTTTGATACATTTACGGTAGGAAATGTACATAATAGTCTTATGGAACATGATCTTTACTTAATATCTTAAGGATTTTTGGCATAAAAGAAAAAATGATCATTTTGACCCATACAATGTTTTATTGGCTATTGCTACAAATACACCCAAGCAACTCATGACTGGTTTTGTGGTCCAGGGTCGCGTATTTTAAAATGTTATTTATTCCTGTGTTGGCAAAGCTGAATTTTCAGAAGCCACTACTCCAGTCTTTAGTGTCACATGATCCTTCAGAAATCAAAGATCTATCACCGATGGAAATGGTTATGATGATACTTTTTTCTTTGATGTGTGTTCAAAAGTACAGAATTTATTACAAATATTTTTGTAACAGTGTATTAAAGTCTTAGTCTCACGTTTGATCAATTTAATGCCTCCTTGCTGAAAAAAAAAACAAACAAACAGCAATTTTCTTAAAAAAAAAAAAAAAATGACTCCAGACATTTAAATGGTGGTGTATCTAACAGTTCAGATAATATTTTAAGAATTTCTTTTCCATTTAGGACAATGGGAGCATTAAAGGAAAAGTCCACTTTCAGAACAAAAATTGACAGATAATGTACTCACCCCTTGACATCCAAGATGTTCATATCTTTCTTTCTTCAGCCGTAAAGAAATTATGTTTTTTGAGGAAATTTTGAAGAAAAAAAGACATGCACATCTTGGATGACAAGGGGGTGAGTACATTATCTATACATTTTTTTACTTTAATGCAATTTATTAGCATGTTTTTTTTTTTTTTTTTTTTAATATCCCACTTACAAATTCTTTCCCTCTTCACACAGCTTAATAAGTAACTGTCTTCACATCAAAACATTTCCAAACCCTTGATGTATCCTTTACTAATTGAAACATCTTGCAAGTCAAACCAAATCTGGATGACCCACAAAGCACACTTTGGACTACCCTGATAAGGGTAACATTTTACAGTATTTTAAGGGACAACAGCAAATAAACAAGCATTACAAAGTGGCCGAGTTGAGCAGAGCGGCTCAGGTGTGTTGTCTGTGCCTTCGCCCTCAGACACTGAGGTAATTTAAACCTCTCCCACACTGGGGCTCAGTCAGGTTGGTGTGATGGACAGATTCAGTGAAGATAAGACTAAGCTCTTACGTATTTGCTCCTGACCCCTTCTGAGGGCATGTCAACTTGCTGAGCTGTACGTGAAACAGAGTTTAGAGAGAGAGCGAGGGAGAGATTTCTGACGGTGATCAAATTGTCTGCTTGACAAGCGGTTGCTGGGAGGGCTGTACAGACTGCTATGAAGCTAAGACTGTGGCTTTCTTCACTTTTCAAATGTCTTATTAAGCACCAGGTTCCTTTTGAAATTTTTCATGAAGCCTCCTGTATTAGCGGGTTCGTAAAGAATCGTCTTAACGATTCTTTGCAGTTCGCCAGAATGAAATGAATTAGACCCCCTTCTCAAAGACACGTCAGCTAACCCAGTTTGAACATGCACAATGACAGATCGTTTCCTGTGACTCATTTTTGCTGTCACAGAGATATATGTGATTTCTCAGGACATCTGTAGAGTCAGTCATATCATGATGTCACACAAAAAAACAACAGCTTTGGTTCTTATGACCTGTAAAGTGTTATAGAATGCACTTATCTTTATTTAAAATATATATATTTAAAGTGACATAACACGTATATAAACTAATCCAGCTGGCATGTGACACCGTGGAACTCTTCATCTCTTTTAAAGCCCATTGTTTCCTGCTAGGTGCATAATATCAGTTGTTCATGGGATGTTCAGCACGTTTTGTGAGGGTGCGTTGAAAAGCTAAGTGAAAGCTTACCTGCCTTTTAAGGAGATTTCTCATGTCTCATAATTGGATAAGTGCCTGTCTGCAAAAATGGATGAGACGCTAGGGCGTATTAAGCAAGCCTAAGCCAACAACTGTATTTTTTGAAATGTGATAAATGGTCTTTGTCTTTTACAGGGGATAGATCAATTAAAGAGCTTGTGGGAAAATATTTTCCCTGGAGGGAGGAATTCAAGTTTTATGGATTTAGTGTTGGATGCACAAAATAAAATAAATAAAAACAAACAATAACAAACAAACAATAAATAATGGGCAAAAATCATGTTGCTCAATAAATACGTATATTGAGCTCTCCAAAAAAAAAAAAAAAACAGATCAGTAACAAATTTTTATTTTATTTTATTTTATTTTATTTTATTTTATTTTATTTTATTTTATTTTATTTTATTTTTTATTTGTAGCACTTTATTTTAAGGGCCAGTTCTCACTATTACCTAGTTTCTTATTAACATGCATATTACTAGTATATTGATTGTTTATTAGTACTTTATACATATTAATCCCTTATTCTGCATGACCATATTTTAATAGGGGTTTGTTCAGAGGAAACTCTTTTATTTTCAGGGGAAATTATTTTATTTTATTTTATTTTATTTTATTTTATTTTATTTTATTTTATTTTATTTTATTTTATTTTATTTTATTTTATCTTACCCTGATACCTTTTTCAGGCTTATTTGATGCATAGAAAGTTAAAAGGAACAACATTTATTTAAAATAGAAATGTTTTGTGATGATAGAAATGTATTTACTCTCATTTTTAAATGTAATATATTCTTGCTGAAATAGATTATATGTGGCCCAAAAAATTGACATTTACATTATTTTTATTTACATATGTGTATTTAGTATATTTGGTATGTTTTTATTTTATTTTAGTTTAGTTTATTAACCCTGATACTTTTTCAGGCTTATTTGATGAATAGAAAGTTAAAATGAGCAACATTTATTTAAAATAGAAATGTTTTGTGATAATATGAATGTTTTTACTCTCATTTTTGATGAATTTAATATATTCTTGCTAAATAAAAGTATCAGTTTCCTTCAAGTAATAAAATCTTACTTTTGAACAATACTGTATTATATATTATATTTTTATTTTTTATTTTTTATTTCTTTCTATTATTTTTGAAGTATTTCAGATTTAAACAATTTCATGGCATTTGTTTAATTTAAAATGTATTTATGCTTTCTTTGTATATTAATCTGCCAAAATGCACCTATTTGTGGTATATACGCTGCTCCTGCAAATGCAGCTCCTGTGCTGTCTGGTATAAAAAAATGACTGAAATCTGAGTTCATTGCCTTTTTCAGTTCCGTTTCCGTTCGTAGAGGCTTGCTCTCCATCATATTAACATCACAAGCATCCCGTTCAGATCTTCACCAGCTTTATTCTTTCTCAAACCTTCATGGTGTCTTCCAGGTTTTTGTGTTTGTTCCATCTGAGACTCTTTCATTTTGAGCAAAGTTGACCTGCCAAAGTGTAGATGAAGTGAGATGAGTTTCCCGGGCAAATGGCTTTTTATCAAGAGGATGTCTGAGAGCGTGATAAAGCACTGAACACTCTGCACTCCACATACTCCTAAAAAATGAGACGGCCCTCGCGTCTCCCGCACTCAATAGCCTCCTGCATCTATTGTGCAATTAATGGTGTTTTGATGCATGGCTTCTTCCCTACATGTCCAGGGTCATGTGCTATAAACGGCAGGTGTCTGAGCCGCCTGTGGAGATTGATTTATTTATCTTTTTGTGGCAGATGAAATCTCAGGGCACCTTTAGGCCAAAAAACTTCTCTTTGGGCCCCAAACTCTGAAACGGGAACAGATATGGCCCAAAAAATAGACATTTAATGTACATCTGTATTTTTACATTTGTGTACTAAGTGTTTTTGGTATGTTTTTACTTAGTATAAAACAGCTTTCACTTTCTCATCTGCACATTTTGCTGCAGTGATGTAACATTTTCAATACATTTGCTTAGCAGACACTTTTATTAGGAAACAATAACATTAGAAATATCATGTTTTTATTAAGCTTTAAAATGAAAGCAGCTCTTAGAGAATGAGCCATGCATTTGAAGTTACAGAATAACATAATGTTAGTGTTTTGTATTAAATTCTTCAGCTTTTAGTTCAGTCAATAATAGACTTTCTGCATATTTGCATTCTGAACATACACTTCCTGCTTAACGTAACTCGCAGTTCTAGGTGAACAATAACAAAGTGGCACTTCAGTTTGAACAGACGGCTTGTTACTCTGTCACAAATACTGTCAAATATTCCTCTCACTTGATGGCTGTCACTGCTCACAGTCAATTATCCAAATGGCAACAGCAGTACTGTAAAAGATCGCAGTTGGTTCGCCACCGTTTTTACAGTTAATACATTTGGCATTGGCTGGAATACAGGGGGGAGAGTGTTTGTGCGTGACTTGAGCAGATGAGCTTTACCATGTGAGAAAAACCGTACCCTTACTCGTGCCCGACTGAAACTGTCGTTAATAACACACTACGTGTGACGTAGTCAGTTATAATGAGCGCTGCTCATACAGTGACATGAATCTGGGCTTGTCAGGCCTCTGTTGGCCAGATCCGTTGCATGAATCTGTCATAGATGATTTAGCGCAGACTGTGTGTGCTGTATCCAATCTAGACTCAATTGATCCAGAATTTGCTTCGCCTGGCAAAGGTTCAGCTCATGAGAATGTTAAAAACTACAAATGAAGACAGTTTATCTACAAATGCAAACAGAAGTGAATGTAAAACTTTTATTATAGATTTTTCACATTTTTTTCACATAGTAATGCAATGGCTCAACTCTAAACGATGATATAAATTGGTTTGCCAAAGCTTTTTTTTTACTGAAAAACAAATAGATGCATGCCTTTTGCATGGTGGCATCTTCAGGAGGTCAGAAGTTTTGTTGTTTTTTAACAGTTGTTATGAATTTGTAAACAAGTCTTAAAAGACGATTCCACTTCCAGAACAACAATTTACAAATAATTTACTCACCCGCTTGTCATCCAAGATGTTCATGTCTTTCTGTCTTCAGTCGTAAAGAAATTATGGTTTTAAGGAAAGCATTTTAGGATTTTTCTCCATATAATGGACTTCAATGGTGCCCCCGATTTTGAACTTCCAAAATGCAGTTTAAATGCAGCTTCAAAGGGTTCTAAACGATCCCAGCTGAGGAAGAAGGGTCTTATCTAGCGAAACGATCTGTCATTTTTTTCAAAAAATTAAAATTTGTATACTTTTAAAGCACAAAAGCTTGTGTAACACTAGCTACGTACTACAGAATCACGTCACAACAGAAAGATCACGCGCGACGTAGGTGGAACTACAGACCCAGTGTTTACAAAGCAACGTGCAGAGACTAATGAAGTGCAAGTAAGTCAAACACTGTTTACAAACAAAAAGGTACAATGATGTCGGACGTTTCTGAAGTTGTAGGAGAAAATGAGATGGAGTTTTTCGCCATACCCTACCTTTTTGAGCTGGAGTACACAGATGATATACTTAGACAGAGGGAGGAGACTGCTGTGGCGACACAAGTCTCTCAAGCCTCGGACAGACCACGTTCAAATGGGACATGGTGGTGCACATGTGGACAATTGCCAACGGAGCAGGAATCTCAATGCTGTCAAGAATGGACCATATCTCTACCACTGTCGGAAAGAATCAGCAAGTCGGGTGGTGAGTTGCACGTGACCTTTCGATGTGATTCTTTAGTACGTAGCGTAGTGGACGTGCATCCCAGAGCAAGTGTTACACAAGCTTTGTAGTATACAAATTTTAATTTTTCCAAAAAAAATGACAGATCGCTTCACTAGATAAGACCCTTCTTCCTTGGCTGGGATAGTTTAGAGCCATTTGAAGCTACATTTAAACTGCATTTTGCAAGTTCAAAATCGGGGGCACCATTGAAGTCCATTATATGGAGAAAAATCCTGAAATGCTTTCTTTAAAAATCATAACTTCTTTACGACTGAAGACAGAAAGACATGAACATCTTGGATGATAAGGGGGTGAGTAAATTATTTGTAAATTGTTGTTCTGGAAGTGGAATTGTCCTTTAAGACTTGTTTACAAATCCATAACAACTGTTAAAACAGTAAAAAACAGAAGTGGACTTCTCCTTTAATATAAATAATTTATTATATAAAATTAATAAACAAAAAAATTAATAAAAAAATAGAAAACTCTTGTTAACCCTCCTCTTTCCAAGCTCTACCTATAGAGATCTGCTAGGGGTCTTCTCTAGTTTTTTTTTTCTTTCAGCAGCATGTTTGCTTATTATGTACCAGGGCCCTGTGCTTACTTTTATTTTAGGAGCACTTGTGCTCCTGATTTGAAAAATTTAGGAGCACAGTCAAACAATTCAGGAGCATGTTCTAATCAGTTCAAAATGTCTAATTAAAACAACAGAATAAGAATAAGTTAGGCTACTGATCAAATACAAATGGTATTAACAAAATGGATTGGCACTACAGAGGTGGCACAGAAGAACACAAAAGTGGCATGCAGGTATATTTACAGACATTAAATGAGGTTCACAGGTGAATTAAATTAAATTTTGCATGTTAAATATTAACATTAGTTGTTCGTTCAAACAACTGATTCTTTCAGTTACGAAAGAAGACTGACTTTATGAATGGGTAACTGAATCATTGATGGATTTGTTTAAAAATTTGCGTTCATTAATAAACAAAACACCACTGTTTGAATGGAACTGCGTGGAGGCTCAGCTTTGTTTGAAACTATTTTCGTTGATAGAATAGAGCAAAATCAGGCAACAGTGTTATAGTCAGACAATGTCACTTAACATTAACTTCTTGTTCACTGACCTGTTGTATTAAATCAATATCACATTTGCAAACTCCCTTAACAGTCATTAAAAACTGTCACTCATCATCGCAATCTCACAGAGTTCCATAATAAGCAAATCTCTTATTTACACCGTGTCTACACTTTGTTATTATGAGAGGATTTGTGAGCTTGCCTAATTTAGCACTGAACAAAACAGAGCAAATGTGACTAAAATGGTTGCGCTGTAGAGCCCTGTGTACACTATTTTGTTTTAACTAAGCTGAAAAAAAACCTTAAATTTGTGCAGCAGCATGGAGGATCTTGTCTGCCAAAATCAAGCATATGTACATTCGATGCCTCATGCCAGTAACTACTGGTTAGAAACCACCCTGAGAGTATTTTCAACTGAACTAATATGGAAATTAAAAGCATGTGATTTTCATGAGTGTGGTGGGTTTTTTTAGCTAACTTTGTCACCAAGGATTTAGATCAGCAATTCCAGCTGCAGTGTTGAACCTGTTCACCATTGAGAGTCTTTGTATTATCCTGTCTTCTCGTGCATTTGTGTTATGTGGACAACCAGCCTTTTTGGGGGTACTTCAATGAAATAGTGTCATTATAAACCTGCAATGTTTATAAGAGCGTCCCATCATCTTGCAGTCTCAGTGAAAATTAGAAGAATGTTGCCAGTTAAATAAGGTTTGTCATGTAATTAAGGAAATTAGCACCAGATGCCAGATTAACACCAACTTGGAGGTATCTGTAAATGTTCTCTAATTTTGAGTTCTTTTTTCAAAAATCTAATTTAAGTTTTTTATACTGTTTACAGAATAAAATTAATTTATGAAATATACTTAAACATCATAAACTGGCCTTCTTCATCACATCACATTGACTGGGGTCCTAGTGATCTGCTTGGGTTGCACTAGTGAGATTATGATTAAACTATGTTCTGATTTGTAGAAATGAGTGTTTTTTTCTTTGCTTTAGATATTCACATATCCCTTCATTTCATCCTGCTGTCAGTTAGTCCTGCTTAGTCAGACGGGCAGTAATTGGCGAGGCGGTGTTATCGTTCACCTTTAAATGCTCACTCTCCAATGATATCGATGAAAACCTTAGACCATTCCTCTTCATTATAGACTCCAAATTGCCAATATGCAGTTAAAATCTCCAAACCTTCAGACCGTTATGGACACACTGTGCTCCCATCAGTTAGCTTACTGTCGATTCTAATGATGTTGATTAAAGTTGTGTTTTAGTTTGGGGAGTCTGTAGCTGGACATTTATCAAAGGCAGATGCTGTTTCTCTTCAAGAGCTCACTCTGCAATGCTTTTTGAACTCGTGTCGAGAGTTTTTGAATGAGGTATTATAATTATACATCTTCATTGTCTGAAAATCCATTAGCAAATCCAATGTTAAGTGCCCTACAGAGCTTAAGTGGCTAAAGTGTATCTAATAATTAAAATAATTCCTTTGTTCATAAATTATTTCAATGAAAATCAGTTGGAATAGTACAAGAAAAGCAAGTGCTTTAAGGTAAAGTTTAAACGTCTTTATTTTGTCCTTTTTTTTAACACTTATTCACTTTAGACTCTCATTTATTGTAGCCTTGAAAGAGATTAAATTTGTCATGTCTTTTATTTAATAAAATGTTTAATATATTTAAGTGAAGAATTCATATTATGTTGATGTTATTCAGAAGCATTACATGAAAAATCTAAAGTTTACATTTCAATGGTTTGGTTTCCATTTCATTTTGGTGTGTTCAGTTTTGTTTTGGGCAGTTAGGTGCAGAGGATGCTAAATTTATTTATTTACAGTATTTCTTTTGTTTACAGTAGATAGTAATTGACAGCATATTGTATTGTGTGTTTATACTGAGGTTTGTACAAGTTGGTGTGTAGTTCTGAGATTGTGTTATACAGTATTTGTGAGAAAATGGTGAGTTGTTTTAGGATTTGTGTGTTAGCAATCATGAAAAAAAGTAAATATATTAAATAATTCTCTAAAATCTGATAGAAAGAGCTACATTCAAAGCCTAATATATGCTATATTAATGAGCCAAGTTGCTAAAATCCAGTTTGAATCATGCCTACCAACACTTTATGACTTTTCCTAATCAGATTAAAAGCTCACTTACAACTTAATAACATTCATCACACGTCCTCAATGAAGAAACGTCCTTGCGTCTCGGCTTCTGTCTGCAGTATCCAGTCTTTCACTCTGTGGTTATTTGTTTTCCTGTAGTTCTGTTGCATCCAGCCTGCATCACTCAGAGAATCTGACTAAAGTAAATTCTGTCCTACTCAGATCATTACTGACAGAAATTGAGCTAAGAAATAATTTCATCACTAGGCCTTGTTGTTGTCTTTTGTTGCCTCTTTTTTATTTGTTCTTTCTATTCTCTTTGGTCTGGCAAGCTTCTCTTTTGCCCTGAGGGATCCGTTCCATTTCCTGTCCTGTTATGCTGTGCTGTGTATTCCACAAAGTGGTCCATGTCTGATCCATTTTAGTTGTATTTCAAGTGCAATTGGTTCTCGATTTAAGTGTCGCCAGAAGCACTGATCTTATTATTGCAGTGGATGCTCTTAGCAGTTAGCAAAGGTTTCTTTTGTCAAGAGTGTAATTTGTGCGAAAATTGAGAAAATGGATGGATTAAGATTTAGTCGTCTTCCTACCATACGGACATTACTTTAGGGGATTCACAGGATTATGGATTATTTATTCTTATGGGGTAAATTTGTTAATCATTTTTTCTTTTTTTTTAATATCTTGTATTGAATGTGTTGGAAACCCGTTTCTGCCACTAAATAAAAAAAAAATTTAAAAAAAAAAAAGGTAATCGTGACTTTTTTGCGAATTTATATCTCACAATTCTCTCTATAACTCGCAATCGCATGTTACAAAGTCAGAATTGGGAGATATAAACTAGCAATTTAAAAAAAAAAGTCACAAGAGTTTATATCTCGCAGTTGTGACTTTTTTTCTTAGACCTGCAAGTTTATTTCTCATAATTCTGACTTTATAACACGCAATTGCGAGTCTTTTGCCCCTCAAAATTGGACTTTATAACTCAAAATTGTGAGTTTATATTCCACAATTCTGAGAAAAAATGTAAGAATTGCGAGGAAAAAAGTCAGAATTGCGAAAAAAAAAATCACAATTGTGAGAAAAAAAGTTTCATGCGAGAGTTTCATGCAGTTCTAAGAAAAAAAGTTAAAAAAAAAAAAGGTAATTGCGACTTTTTTCACAATTCTTACGTCTTTTTCTCAAAATTGTGAGATATAAAGTCAGAATTGTAAGACATAAACTCGCAATTCTGAGAACAGTCTTTTTCCCCTCAAAACTGGGCTTTCTAACTCAAAATTGCGAGTTTATATGCCACAGTTCTGAGAAAAAATGTAAGAAATTTCACAATTCTGACCTTTTTTTCTTAGAATAGTGAGATATAAACTCGCAGTTTTTTTTATTGAGAAATAAAGTCAGAATTGCAAGTGTAAACTCACAATTCTATTTTTTTCTTATAACTACGAGTTTATATCTCCCAATTCTGACTTTCTAACATGCAATTATGAGTTATTAAGTCAGAATTGTGAGATATAAATTTGCAGGGGGAAGTTTTTTTCCCCTTAAATTTGGACTTTATAACTCAAAATTGTGAGTTTATATCCCACAATTTTAAGAAAAAAGTAAGTTTCATGCAGTTCTAATAAAAAAAAAAAAAAGAATTGTGAGATAAAAAGTCGCAATAACCTTTTTATTTTTTATTCAGTGGTGGAAACTGGCTTCCATAAATATGTATGTAGGCCCATTTTCACAATGCAAGGGGGAAAAATCATGCTTTGGTTAATAATAATTATGACAAAGTCATAATGATATTTCAAGTTATATCATGTCAGTTATGACTTTATTTCGTGACTTGTTGTATCGTCATTTTGAATTTATATCTCATAGTTTGACTTAGTATGTCATAATTTTGACTTTTTATTAATAACTAAGACTTTATATGCCATTATTAAGATTTACCATAATTTGTGATGGAAATGGGCTTCCATAAATATGAACAAAGTTCAAAAAGGGTTTAAGCACAAACAGTCCACTTTTTTTGCTGTTAAATGCTTTGTTGCAATAGTGCAATAGTTTATGCAACATATCTAATAATTGTCACTACAAAAACATTTTGTGCCTAAAAACTATATTTTCAAATGGCAGGGTTTTTGTCCCCATCACTCCACATTAGCCCACATTTATCTGATGGAAGTCATTATTATAATGCTTGCTTTTTATAGCTACAGTTGAGCCTGATCTCTGAGAACATTTGATTCCCTAAAAGTGGCTATTCTGATGGACTTCTGTTCTGTTACTGTACTTCATTACCTGATTCATATAACATGCATTAGAAGTCTAGTCTTATCGTTATTATTAACATTGTAGGCACCACTGAGTCAAAAGCCAAAAGTATTGTATTTGGCCAAAAAAGATAAACACCATAATCACTGTTACCATCTAGCTAGAGAACATTACATTTCCTTTCTCAGACCCCACTTTCATCATTCTATTTCTTTCTGCCTTTTCTTCTTCTATCATAACCCTTTCTCCTGTATCTCTCTTCTTATCTTCCCTCTCTCTCTCTTTCTATCTGCAGCTGAGTGTAGTGGATGCCAGCTGAGAGCAGATCTCTGTCCACAGGCCATGCCCCAGCCCCTTCCTGCTTCCTACTTGGAGCCAGCTTGCATCATGCATCATGGATGTGTCGTTCCTCTGTGTGCGGGGAAGCAGGGATGCCGCGCTGGCAACAGCAGTTT
This sequence comes from Labeo rohita, assembly GCF_022985175.1. NCBI lineage: Eukaryota > Metazoa > Chordata > Actinopteri > Cypriniformes > Cyprinidae > Labeo > Labeo rohita. Next base: position 21,865,709 of record NC_066869.1, on the reverse strand, counting down.
ATTAATCGGGTCAGGTGGTCGCCTCAGGCAATCAATAGAGAACAGACGGCATACTGGCACATAGATGCGCACTCTTACACACAAAGTAATGTGATGTGGGCAGCTTTTGAGCTAGTGTAACTGACACTCAAGTTCCATTTGGGCTCTAAGAGACCCCAAGGTCATTTTAATATTTTGCAACACACTTAGTATACTTATCGTGTAGTTTTGCTGTAAATTGTTTATATGTTAAACAGTCACGTTCAAACTCTAAATATGATAGGATAAGCCACATTCAAAATCATAAATGTACTATATCATGTTTCTAAAACCATTTTCAGCATACAACAGTACTTAATTATGGAATCTTCCTCATCTTGTCTTCTTTTAAATTCATCATTTTTATTATGTATGGAACTCCATTTCTGGCACTTAAGAAAAATAGCATGCTTGCTAAATTTCAATTATCACATAATTATGACAATGTCGAAACTATGAGATTCAAAGTCAATCGTATGACATGAAGTCAAAAATTTTAAATGGTCATAATTATGAGATTAAAAAATATTATATGAAGTTACAGTTATGAGATAAACATTCAGAATATGAGAAAAAGGTCAAAGTTATGAGATAAAAATCTGAAAATACGTTGTGATTCTGAAACATTAAATATTTTGTACATGATAGCATGATTTCAGCTAATAATTTCAACTTTTTATCTAATAATTGTGTCTTGAAATTATGACGTATCTCATATTTTAGTGTCACTTTTATATGACTTTACATTGTGCAACAACAAAAGTAAAAAAAAGTCAAAATTATAAGAGAAAAAGCTGAAATTCTGATATTAAGTCTTGATTCTGGAAATTGAAATGTTTTGTACGTAAAAATCATTTTTTTGTAGCTCATAATTTCAACTTTTTATCGAATAATTCTGACTCAAAATTATGACGTATTTTAGTGTCCCTTGTTTGACACTTTATGACTTTCCATCTTGCAACAACATATCCTCTTCTTGTGTTTTTAATACATTATTGAATATTAATGGAAGTCCTTTTCCATCACACATGAAAAAAAAATCATGCTTTGTGAAATAATGTTGAAATTCTGAGATAAAAAGTCCAAATTATGAACTGAAATCATAAGTATGAAATAAAAATGCGATATTCTGACATGAAAACTCATTCATTCTTGATGACTTTGCATCTCATAGCCTGATTTTAACTTCACATAATTATGTCTTAAAATTATGACTTAGTATCTCATATTTTAGTGTTATTTGTTTGACATTTCATGACGTGCCAACATGCAACAACCCTTTCTCTTTTTGTTTTTTTCATGCATTGTATTGAATATTTATGGAAGTCCTTTACCATCACACGTGAAGAATATCATGCTTTGCTAAATAATGTAAAAATTATAGGAACATTTTTTTTAAATGATGACCTTAAGTCATAAGTATGAAATAAAAACAAGATAAAAATCTAACATGAAAACTCTTGATTCTGATTTAATGACTGTATCTCATAGAATGATTTCAAATTATCTAATAATACTATCTCAAAATTATGATTATTATAAATCTTAGATTTTAGTGTCACTTGTTTGACACTTAATGACTTTCCATCATGCAAGTCCTTTTCCGTCACACAAGGAGGGAAAAGAATAACATGATTTCAACATGATTTCAATCTCATTAATCTCAGAATTATGACTTAGTGTCTCATATTTTAGTATCACTTGTTTGACACTTCATGACTTTTTCTAATGCTTTAAAGACTGATTAGGTTGCTGCCTGCAAAATCCAGTCTTTTGCTTTCTGGTTTGTACTCATTTCTCTCTCTCTGTCTGTCTGTCTCTGACTGTCTGTCTCTCTCTCTCTCTCTCTCTCTCTCTCTTTTAAATTTAATTCTGTTGCATCCAGGCTGCAACCCTCAGAACATCTATCTGACTAAAGTAAAACCTGTCGTACTCATTTCATTACTGACAGAATTTTTACATACACAGAGGCTAAAATGATGATGGTGTAGTTGACCACACCATCCAAACGCCATTTCATCCTGCAATTTGTCATGTGATTTCAGCCCAGCCCATTTTTTATGGCTGCAGTAGATTGGGTTAACTGATGACACGCACAAACCCCTGTGCAATTCATTACACTTTCAGTGGTGTAACTGCCCCTCTCAGATATTGAGTTTTGAGGGCTGGAGATGCAAACTTTAAGATCCATGTGAGAGGACAGTTAGATAAATGGCTTGAAGAAGGTCAGTGGTTATCTGCTCTGGTAATAGATTTCTAATCTCTCTGTCTCAAACAACCGCAGTTTTCTCTCATTTTCTTTCTCGTTTTTTTTTTAAAGAAAACACACACTGCTCATTATCTGCTTTGGAATTCAGTGTGCTGCCATGCCAACGACACAGACTGCATATACATTTAGTGGAAATAAATTAAGAATGTCTATGTATGTCATTTTTGCTCAAATAATTCAAGTCATATGCAGTGAATTAGTAATAGAATTATTTAAATAGCAATTTCAATAGCACATTAAATGGCCTTTACACAACAGAAAAATACATTCTCTTTACATAGAAGGTGAATCTTTATTTTCAATTCATTTAAGTACTTAAATCTACTCGGCATATATTAAACATATATGTGATGGCCTATGTGTGGTGTGTGAGTATGATGACTTCATATGCATATGCATATGGCATATGCATAATGTGTTTATTTTAATTCTTTAATACATTGAAATTGCAGCTGAATGTTTAGTGGATGTATATCATAAACATGTGTGCCTGTTTGCTTTTTATTTCATGATATTACTAGACCAAACAGCGAGCTGCAGATGAGCAACAGACAAGTAGAAAAACAACCACAGCACACAGCAACACATTACAATCCATCAAATTCAAGTGGTAACATTACCACTCATTAAAACCCATATTAACACAATGAAAGCTAATCTGTTTTTCTCTGTATTACAGAGGATTTCAAAACCTTGTATAGTAGAGTGCAGTAATGGCAACATATTATTTATCTTCTAACATTTAGACAAAAGATCTTTCTTTAAAATGAATCCATTAAAGTGTACTAAATTCACTTTAACAGTGAAATAAATTGTGTTATTCCTACTTTTTTTTTTTTTTTTTTTTTTTAAATGTTGTTTATATATAATATAATATAATATATCATTCATACCATGTAGAAATATAAAATGGTTGGGATATAACTGGTTATGGCAAAATAAAGTAGCGGAATACATGTCCACATGATAAGTTACACCTAATTACAACTGTTTCACATCCATAATCAACAACAAAGTTTTAGTCGGTGGCCACAAATATGGTCTCGGACAACTGAATCACTAATTGACACTGATGCTTGCTCAGTGATGCAGGTCGACAACAAGGGATTCTGGCCTGCTTGATCCAGCAGCATTGATTACCGACTTGTTGTACACAGTATTAGGCAACATCTAGACATTTACAATACATGTCGACATCCATATGATGCCTTTCACTCTCAAAGTTGATTGCTGTTATCATTCAGTTTTACGTTCGCTCATGTAGCCCATCTGCTCTGATTGTTTGGGCTGGTGAATTCTGCTCTGTTCTCCCGTATGCAGACAGGCTGTCTGGGCAGATATCTTTATGTTCACATATATTCACAGCATTCAATTGATTTTAGTCTGTAGATGCTTTCAAGGGTGCTCAGACAATCTGTCTGCTAGCACTCAACTGGCACTCAACTCTATAACCAAGCTTTAATATCAAAAAGAAAAGACTTGCACAGATTGTTCTTTGAAGTTGGTTTTGTGGTGCATCTGTGTGCTGTATACTGTAAGTATCCTGTTTTATTTCATTTTTCTTATTAGGGGTGACAAAGATAACACATGTTATTGATTCAATATGTTTAAAGTATTTTAAACACTGTTAACTATTTTCAGTTATGAAATTAACATTTTCAATCTGTTCAGTGCGATTTTAAAACATTGACTGAAACATTTGAAGCTGATTGGAATTGATCGTAGCTCAAGTGTGTTCACACACACACACACACACACACACACACAAAAGTCCCTAGCGGAGCATGCGCTTCTCAGTAAATGAGAAAAGACATTTTTACAGATAATTTTAAATGTCCCAGATGGGATGTTTAACAAAAGTAAACTCATTTGCATTCTTTGCATGGTGAAATTTAATTATCATAAACAAGTGAAATATCACCCACAAGTTAAATGCGGTCACTGATAAAAATGCTAATTTGAAACTCCAGCAGAGAACAAATGGGCACATGTAGGTTACATTCTCACTCCCAACTCATCACATATTGACGCTTGGTCAGGACCCTTTGGCGTCACTTTTTGACACACAGGCTACCCCTTTAGCGCCATTTTTCGATGTGAAGGGTCCTCCATTGTTTTAAATAAGAAACCCCTGGTGTCAACAGACCAATTTGGAGAAGATGTCACAGTTACGTCACTTGCAGCTACTGTACGCGCACATAGTGGTTGCAGAAAAACACTAGTAACAAGTGGAGGTAAACGGGTAAAATCCATGGAATGAGAGACAAAAACAATTTTTGTGCCTTTTGATGTCAAAATCAGAATGCAAATATTTGTATTGAATACTGTCATCAAAGACGCCATTTGAAGCTAAACGCAGATGTTTAACGTACATACTATGAATGAAAACTGCCATGATTACTCTACTTTTAAAGCATTAATTTGATTTAAACAATAGGTCTACATAATATTCACATATGCTGTTCATAGGGGACATATTGTATTAGCCCCACAGTAACAGCATGAAATATTATTTTAATCTATTTATTTATTTTATCTCACAATTCTGACTTTCTCCTAATTCAGACTTTATAACTCCATTTAACTAAAAAAATAGTAAGTTTGTCAATTACAAAAAAAAAAAAAAAAAAGAAAGAAGTGTGGGATATAAACTCCTATTTTGAGTTGAGGAGAACAGAGAGAATGATGAGTTGTTTTTCCTTTTTAGAATTGTTAGATATAATCTCGGAATAAATTCAGAATTTTGATATTTAAAATCAAATTTACCTTTTTTTTTATTCTTTTATTCTATAACTCTGTAGACTGCCACTTGAAAACCGTCAATTTCTGTCACTATCTAATGTCAATTTTATTGAATAACAGTGCTTATCGCTGGGTGACGAGCTCTTGTAATATGCGGAGAACATTTTGAAAATAACATCTAATCAATATAATCTATAATCTTTTTAAATGTAACTATTTTGTACCTTATCCATGTAAATCTCTAGCCGTAAAGGCTATCTCTCTGGGGTTTTTCCTGCAACCATGATGCGTACGCATCCCGAATGTTTACAAACTAATAATTGGTCTACATGCTGATGCAAAAGGCACTGGAAATTTGTATTGTCATGATATTGTCAATAAATTATATATTGGGCAATAATATTGCCATTATTGCATATATGTTAGGGTGTGATTTTTTTTTAATGTAAAAAAAAAAACAGTCACAACAGTTGCACACTGCAAAAAGCAAAATAATTGATTTGTGAGAGGAATAGACGAGATTGCGGTCTCCCTCTGCCGTAAAGCTCATCCTGTGTGCCGAAGTCTGTGTCAGGGTTGCCAGGTTTTCACAACAAAACCGACCCAACTGCTACTCAAAACTATCCCAAAATTAGCCCAATTGTGTTTCGAGGGGGGGATCTTGTTCTGGAGGATAAAATACATGCTTTTTGTCAGGGTCCCCCTGGTAAATTCGCATTTCAGGGGCTAAATATGACGTTATTGGGGTCAAATCAATCTGCAGAAATCAAAAACAACCCGCGGCAACAATGTTAAAGTAGCCCAATTCCGTGATAAATCCGCGGACTTGGCAACACTGGCAATGGAGTACCCTGCACAACGAAAAATGACGCTAAAGGGGTACCTTGAGCGCCAAAAAGCAACGCCAAGGGGTTCTGACCAAGCGTCAATATGTGACGAGTTGAGAGTGAGAATGTGTAAGATTGCATCTATAGTGTAAGATCTATATTTATATTGTAAGATTCCATCTATAAAGATGTTTTATTATTAATTTTATAATAATGCTATTCCTTATTGCATATTTGCATTTCACGATTGCATTTCTGTTAATTAATTGCAGATTTGCATGACTGTTTTCGTGTTTTGATGCTATATTTTTTGTGAGACAAGTAAGGAGCATATACCTCTGTTCAGTGTCTTTATATAACGTTAGATGCATGACTGTCGTCCACTCGCAGAAACCAAGAACTAATCATAAATACTTCATTCATTGCCATTTCTGTGTATAGTAGAATAATAATATGCAGTATAGTCCATAAATAAATAACCCGCTCTGTATAATAATGAGGAGGTCAAACAAGCGAGACTTGTTTATTTGATAGTATATTGTTTGTATATTTGTTAGTTTATGAATAAATACTAATAAAAACTGTACCTGCAGCATTTTCTGTAATTATACTAATGTGATGTGGGTGCGTGGGACTTAAATTTAGAGGAATAAACATTATATTTTAAATAAGTATGTATCTTTTGAGCCAGAAATTACAAATGCAATTGTTGAACTGCCAAGACAACAGTGCTAAATTTAAGTGAATGAAACAAATCCAAAAAAAAAAAAAAGAAAAACACAAGAATGTTTGAGAGATAATACCATGTAAATGTTTCATGGCACTCAAAAGCTAAGAGAAAAAAAATCGGCATGAATCAGACCCTCTGCCGTGGCCAAACAAATTGCAAAAGTACCTATAAACAGTGACCTATTTATGTGCTTACACAGTATAATCGAGCGGTAAATCCCCTGGCCAAATGAAATGCTTTCTCCAGATTGCACAGCAAAACAAGGCCTGTGGAATGGTGCGAGCCCCCACTGGAGTGTGTGAACTCTCTTCTGCCCACTCTGTGCTTAGCGAAGGAGAGCGGGAACGGTGAGGAGGGAGAAACAGAGAGATGAGACAGAAATGGTGGGGTGTTCATTTCTCCATAGTCTGTCCGAGGAAGAAGATGAAAGGCAGAAAACTGATACAGAGGGGGAAGGGAGGAGTGTATCTCTTAGAACGCAACACCTTCTTCGGGCCTCTGCCACTGATTGGCAAGGCGTTCTCATTTGTATTTATTTGATTAGGACGATGCATAATTCATTTCCCAAACAGGAAAAAACACATGCCTCCGGCAAGCCATTCACACACTTCCTGCTCTCCGCATTGCTCTTTGAGCCTCTCAGGAATGGCGCTGGAGATTTTTTTGATCCAGCGTGTGGTGAGTGTTTATGCGGGTTCATACGCACACCTCCTGGGGTTGATTTATTTATTTATTTTTCAAATAACAGACTTGTTAGACCTTTCGTGGCACTACTGTAGTACGGTTTTAAAATGCTGAGGAAGGTGTTCTCGTGGCTCTGTAGAGGTTAATGAAGGCTCCAGGGTGTGGAGGTAATTTTGTTTTTACCACCTGACCATCTCCACAGCAACTCCAGGGAACTGTTCTGTAACTGAAGGAGATGAGAAAAGCGGAGCCACAGATGTGTTTTGTGAGTGGCGAAATGTTGACAAAAAAGCAATGTCCTCAACAGGAAGTGATTGCTCAATGCCTTTGTACCTGAAATGCTGAACCAAACATCAACATGCAGGATTTTAAGAAGTTCAAACAATGAAACACATCTGGCCTCTGAAATAAAATGAAATTTTGTTTACTCTAACGTTGCTCCTAACTGCAGTTAGCTGCTCTTTTTTCTTTCATGCATTTCTGTGAAACAACATGAGTTAGTTTTTTGTTATTATTATTTTTTTTTTTCCATTTCACATATTACTGTGCGATATGTAAACTGGTTTGAATTGCGCACATGGTATGAATTTTTTTTTAAAAAAAAAAATAGCATACAAGTGCCTAAGCAACATAGACAGCTTTGTGAATTGAGAGGAGATCCCTGTTAACTGCATACACTTCTGACTAATGTTTGGAAAACTTTCAAAACTATTAATAACACACAACTAATTCTTTAAATGGGAAAATAAACCAGCTGTAAACAGTTCTGAAGACGAACGCAAAGAGGGGAAAATATAGTAGCAGACAGAGCAAACTCATTCACCATGTGCAAAATATTGAAAGAAAATCCTCAGTATTGTATTGGGTTTATACACTGACAAAAATTCTAAACTTTTTGCCCCTATTTTTCATGAGCTGAACTCAAAGATCTAAGAATTTTTATACATACACAAAAGGCATATTTCTCTCAAATATTGTTCACAAATCTGTCTAAATCTGTGTTAGTGAGCACTTCCCTTTTCCCAAGATAATCCATCCACCTCACAGGTGTGGCATATCAACGTTCCACAACACTGACAGCAAACCGCTCACCCACACGACGCCATACACATTGTCTGCCATCTGCTCTGTACAGTGAAAACCGGGATTCATCTGTGAAGAGAACACCTCTCCAAAGTGCCAGATGCCACTGAATGTGAGCATTTGCCCACTCAATTGGTTACGATGACGAACTGGAGCCAGGTCGAGACCATGAGGACCACAAGCATGCACATGTGCTTCCCTGAGACGGTTTCTGACAGTTTGTGCAGAAATTCGTTGGTTATGCAAACCAATTGTTGCAGCAGCTGTCCGGGTGGCTGGTCTCAGACTATCTTAGAGGTGAAGATGCTGGATGTGTAGGTCCTGGACTGGTGTGGTTACACGTGGTCTGTGGTTGTGAGGCCGGTTGGATGTACTGCCAAATTTTCTGAAATGCCTTTGGAGACAGCTTATGGTAGAGAAATAAACATTCAGTTCACGGGCAACAGCTCAGATGGACATTCCTGCAGTCAGCAAGCTAATTACACACTCCCTCAAAACTTGCAACATCTGTGGCATTGTGCTGTGTGATAAAACTGCATATTTTAGAGTGGCCTTTTATTATTATGGCAATAATCATGCTGTCTAATAAGCATCCTGATATGCCACACCTGTGAGGTGGATGGATTATCTTATCAAAGGAGAAGTGCTCACTAACACAGATTTAGACAGATTTGTGAACAATATTTGAGAGAAATAGGCCTTTTGTGTACATAGAAAAAGTCTTAGATCTTTGAGTTCAGCTCATGAAAAATGGGGGGCAAAAACAAAAGTGTTGCATTTATAATTTTGGCTAGTGTATGAATGTATTTCTGAGGGGGAAAATGTTCAGAAAAGTTTAGATGGTATTTTCTTTTCATCTTACCTCTGTATAATGCATATTAATATAGTATTTAAAAGTGCAGCTCTGCTTTGTTTACAGTGGTGAACAAGGAAATGCTGTATCGCTGCTGTTCCATAAGCGCCACTTGCTGTCAGTGAGTGAATTTGCATCTCATTCAGCCCGTCTGCTGTTTGTTTCATGCAGGTATGTTTTAAGTATTTCACAAGGCTAAGGACAGAGCATTCTGTTTTTGCTTTAAATTTTGAAATTATACAATTCAGTTTACTTTAAAAGCTGCTCATACTATGCAGCATGTTTGTTTGGATTGTGATTTTGTAAAGTGCAGTGGTTCTGCAAATGTTTCATGCATGCTGATTCACATAAAGGCATAGTCAGGGGAAGAAACATGATCAACTTTGAAACCGTCAGAATCCTTACAAATATATAGTATATGTATACCGAATATATATATATATATATATATATATATATATATATACAGTGCCTTGTGAAAGTATTCAACCCCCTTTTTCACATTTTGCTATATTGCAGCCATATGTTAAGCTGCTTTAAATAACTTCCTAATAACTTTCCCTCATCAATCTAAACTGAAATAAGTACATTGTAGAAGTATTTATACCCTTAACATGGTACTTAGCTGAAGCACCTTTACAGCCTTTTTGGATATGATGCGACAAGCTTTGCACATCACATATCAAGCTCTGTCAGTTTGGATGGGGGCAGGTTTCTCCAGAAATGTTTCATTGGGTTCAAGCCCAGGCTGTGGCTGGGCCACTCAAGGACATTCATAGAGTTGTCTATAAGCCACTCTTGCTGTGTGCTAAGGGTAATTGTCCTGTTGGGAGGTGAACCTTCTGCCCAGTCTGAGGTTCTGAAGGCTCCGGACTAGGGTTTCATTAAAGCTATCCCTATATTTTGTTGTGTTGAGCTTTTCTTCTACTCTGACGAGTCACTCAGTCCCTGCCACTGAAAAACAGCCCCAAAGCATAAGGCTGCTACCTCCATACTTTACGTTAGGGATGCTACTGTTCAGGTGATGAGCTGTGCCTGGTTTCCTCCAAACATGATGCTTGGAATTGAGGTTAATCAGACCAGAAAATCTTGTTTCTCACAATCTGAGAGTTCTTTAGGTGCATTTGCAAATTCCAAGTGTGTTTTCATGTGTCTTCACTGAGGAGACTGGATTGGTGGAGTTTTGCTGTGATGTTTGTCCTTCTGTAAGTTCTGTAAGCTTATATGATCATGGAGCTCAACTAGAGTGACCTTCAACTTTTGGTCACCAGTCTAACCAAGACCCTTCTCCATCGAACGCTCAGTTTGGCCAGGAGGCCAGCTCTAGGAAGAGCCCTAGTTGTTTTAAACTTCTTCCATCATAAATAATGGAGGCTACATGTTTCTGTGAACCTTCAATGCAGCAGAACTTTTTTTCTGAACTCTTCCCTAGATGTGTGGCTTGATGCAATCCTGTCTCTGAGCTTTTTTTTTTTTTTTTTTAACCTCAGGGCTTGGTTTTTGCTCTGATATGCATTTTCAGCTCTTATTTCACATTTACATTTTATTGAGAGGTGTGCGCCTTTCCAAATCAGACCCATTCAATTGAATTTGCCACAGGCTAACTCCACTCAAAATGTAGTAACACCTACAAGTGATATGAAATCTAATTTCAAGTGTCCCAGAAAAGGGTATGAATACTTATGCAATGGAATCAGTTTTTATTTGTAATAAATTTGCAAAGTTGTGACAAACATGTTTTTTTTTTTTTGTTTTTCTGTTTTTTGCTTTGCCATTATGCTGTATGAAGTGTAGATTGATGTGGAAAAAAGTCATTTAAAGCAGTTTAACAGGGCTGCAAAAAAAGAGGTTTGAATAATTTAGCAAGGAACTGTATTAGCACACAGTACTGAATATGAGAAATACATTGAATAATAGTATCTGTCTGTTATTTGTCCTTCTCATATATAGAGCATATAATAATGTAACATATTGTGAAGATAGAATAACAGCCATCATTACACATAATTATTAGCTGCTATAAAAGTATGAGGATCGTTACAGTTAAGATAAGCAAATCAAACTAAACTTTTTATTCCTTTAGTTAGCTTCTATCATTTTATGGTTTTTAATGATGAAGCAATGCTAGGAGACATCACTAGCTTAGAAAATAGAGGAAAAAAGAGAAATTTGAGAAAATGCATTTTTCCAAGAAATTTTAGAAGCCTTTTTTACTTTCTGAGATACCAATGCTTAAACAACATGTATAAAGTGCAGAGCTTATGCGTCGTAATTAAGGTATGACTGTGTATTTGAGTTGACAACCTCTAGGTACATGGGGAAATGGTGTTTGTGTGCTGATGATAATTTTATGCATATAACATCCCTGTATAATCCCACAGATGCACAGAATGTTTATCTGGCAATCATTTAAACAAGACTCAAGCCCACTAGAGTGAACATCTAGTCTGTTCGGTCTCATACATGTATAAATACAGAGAGAGAGATCGAGAGTTATCATTAATATTTGTTAAATATTACTGTTGCAGGTGCTACATGGCTCCTGATCAACGGCTCAGAAGTGTTTTTGCTTGCACTGCAACTGTTCCTCTGCTAGATGGCAGCAAGGAGCAAGTTCAGCCTGAAAACATGCATCCCAGCTTCATTTAAATGCAGGTTAGTGATCTGTAGAAAAGAGAAAGTCGACTTTTTTTCCTCACTCGCTCTCTCGAGTTAGAAGCTTGGCTCATGTAACATCAGATTTAAAACTGAAATGGCTGATCTGACTATGCGTACAAGAGAGGCCGGAAATGTTTTGGGTCTACAATACTTTTAACATTCTTTTCACACGGCTGCTCGCCGCTAAGGCCATCTAGAACTAGTCGGGGCTCGGCGGCATTGTGTTGCATAGGCGTATAAAAGCATGTACGGCGGCGGGTAGCAGGGCTTCTCAACCACTGCTAAAGCTGAGCACATCAAAGCAAAGCTGGGGAATCAGAGGAATCCCTGCATCATTTCAGATAAGGGCTAAGTTCCATTTAGTGGCTTAGCCACATAGGGTGAACGGCCTCTCTTTTTCTCATCTCTTAGCTGTTAGACTAGCCATCTTATCTATCACCCAGCTATGTGCCTTGGTTTATTCAGGGTGCTGTTTACCTGCTTTCTCGTGGCTATTTTTGTGTTTGCCTCAGCTACCTTTGTACTTCCAGTTTGCCATTTTCTAAATGGCTGTATAAAGGTCCTAAATTGGCCAATTGTAAACGCGCACGCTCGCAGATCAAAGCTCTCAAAGAGTTTTCATGTCTAATGTTGCGTGGAGGGTTGCTGCTAGCGGGAGGGGCGGTTGCTAATTGACGTCCTTAATCGGTTTATTGAAAGTCAGATCCACTTGTTTGAGAAAAGCGCCTTTGACAAGCCTCTCTTAATTATGCAGTGATCATAAGGTCGATGTATTGAAGTAACTGGCACTATCGCAACCAATGTGTTATGACTAGGCTTTAGCACCAAAAGCGTTTAAGGTGTCCGAGTGTCTGTACGAACGCTTTTGTTTCGAGTAGCAGTTGACCTCTTAGCGCTGACCTAAACCGACAGTTTCCCTCAGGTTCTCATTAGTCTATTGTTTGATTCCACTAGCTAGACTTGGCTAGCAATCATACATCCTCCATCCGCGACAGAAAAACTACACTTCATTTTCAACTCCGCCTCGGCTTTAAGACACGAAGAGCGCGGCTGAAAAATGAGACGCACAATGGCTCGTTTGTCTGTTACCTTGGACTGTTTGTGCAATATGTCATCCCCTCCTTTCTTTTATACTGAACGACGTTAGTGTGAAGGCACTCATAATGTTTCTCATGACAGATCAAATGGAAAGTGACAGTAGGAAGTTATGTATAGCCACAGGGACACCATTACACATGGTAAAATATGATCCCGGGCTCCGCTCCGTGTCTATGAAGTATACAAATGGCTTTTAATACGCACTTCTAAGCATCATTAAGGTTTTGTGTGGCTCACCGTCTGGTTGCAATGAGTGGCATACTCATTACGACTTTACTTTTGCATAGAAAAAGGCATCGGTTTTATTCTGTGTGCAGTTGTGCGTCTCATTCAGTGTATTTATGCGGCGGTGGGAGGCAGTGCCTGTTCAAAAGTGTATGATGTGATTTAAAAATGAATGGAACAACTAAAGTGGAACAATTAATTGTTGTTTTAATCAATTTTATTTTCTAATGTGTATAACTTTGAAAAAGAAATGAACCCTGAATAATTTTATCACAGATAAAAGGCTCCTCACATTAGTAAGCTGATCAATGAGAATTTAAATAATCAATGTTGTTTGCTTCTGACAGGCAAAAGTAATAAAAATTGAAACATGGCGGTTTAATGTGTAGTCCTAAGAAAAGAATTTTTGAGCCACAGGTTCTATTGGAATTTCTAATGGGTTTTTAGTATAACAGTTTCCAATTTATTAGCAGAATAAGATACTTTAAAGTAACTCTACTATACATCTACTATATATATTGCTATATAGATAAAATAATGTAATAAAAGCAAATAACTTTTCTTCTTGGCATGGATTAGCTTGCCAGATCATTCTAAAAAAAACATTATCAAATGCTTTTAGTATCATGTTTGTAATTAAGTGAAGACAAGTGACAAGCGAAGAGAAAGATCTTTTTGAAACAAATTTGAAACAGAAAGACTTATATAACTTTGCCGTAATGAAAGTATTTAAACCCTTTCAAACAATGATTGTATGATTTTGTGATCCATCTTTTCACACTGAGGACAACTGAGGGACTCATATGCAACCATTACAGAGGGTTCAAACGCTCACTGATGCCCCAGAAGGAAAAACAATGAATTAAGAGCCAGGGGGTGAAAACTTTTAGAATTTTAAGATCAGGATAAACTGAACTAAATGAAAAAATATGACATTTAGGCAAAATAAGAATTGTATGTGAAATGTGAAATATCTTATTCAGGTCAGTATTAAATAAACAATAGCATGCATTTGGTATAATAAATCTTAATTTGGTAAAATAATTAACATTTTGCAAATTTGTGAAAGGGGGATGTATACTTTTGACCTCAACTGTAGGTGAGTAACTCATTCCTTTACAGTTTCCTTAAGTTATGTTTATAAATCCAGCTGTAGTATTTTATTAGTTTGGTTTATACTTTGGTTTATACAACCTCCACCAATTGTTGCTGCCAATGTTTTTATGCAGTGATGGCAATTTTTTCAGAGTTCCTGAATGAGTGCCTCATGAAATAACAATTTTGGCCACTTTAAAACAGTTTTAAGGAAGAAGAAACATGAGAAATACTGAGTGAAATTTGGAAGCTTCTCAAGGCAGTGACTGGACCATTTGTAATTATTACAATATGTAAAGTGAAAAAGACAGAGAGAGAGAGAGAGAGAGAGAGAGAGAAAATGTATAAGACTAATATACTAAATAGAAACTGATTAAAAAAATCGAGATAAAAAAAACTAAATAAAAAAATTAAATAAATAAAAATAAATAAATAAATAACACTCCCACTTTATTTCATGCCGAGCTCCAGGCAATACCTTCCCTCAAAAGAGCTGAATCCCATGTGAAGCACTGCAGATGCTTTAAAGTGCCATCTGTGACAACTGCTACTGGCTGTTTCAGAGTTCTGCAAGAACAAACACCTTCAAACAATAACAGTGCTACTTTGTGTAACCACCTATATGTTCTCTAAACATGTTCTTTGAGTTCATATGCTGTTTCTACTTTTACCAACTGACTTAACAACTGTTTGAATCCAGTATGTGAATAGACGCTTCCAGTAAATGTTTAATGAGGCCTTTAGTATGATAAGTAATATGTTGGCGGAGGTGGTTTTGATCTTCCATGAAGAATTTTACTGAACAAAAGTCTTTGTGCAGCAGTCGATAAATCTAATATGTGATTTAGCATTGCAGTTCAGGGAATTATACATGTTCACGTCTTCAGCTTTTGCAATCATGAACCCAACCATACGATGGTTGAAAGTCATTTGACTTTTTCATTGGGAACGTTAAAAGAGGTTTTTTATCAAATGTCAAAGGTGCTATTTTTCATACGACAGTTGAAATTTTACTTTATTTATTAAAAATAATAATTATAATAATAAATGCATGTATAGGCAGTCACGATTTGAAGTCTACTTGTGCTTAAAAAAAAAAAAAATTAAAATAACAATAATAACAATACAGTGTATTCACTGTAACATCTCCAGGAACAAAACACTGCACAAAAGAAGACATGAAAAGAAAACGTTGAATTGCCTCAAGCTCTTATATATGCCTCATGTGACTCAACCTGACCTTTGACCCAGAGAAATGGTGTGTGTTGTATACAACGGAAGACATTGTATGTGCGCAGTGAAAGTTTTGGACAGCACAGTGTTTCTCCAGTATCTTTTTAGAGCCTTTTTAATATATCAGTGTTATGATAGATTGTCATTGCAGCATATTGCATGATCATATATTCTCAAGAAGGATGAATACCACTTCTAATACCCGTAGCTTTTGTTAAATCCATGTTTTAATTAATACAGGCTTAGGAGAGATGATTCTTTCTGCCAGTTATTAAGAAATACTTTCAGGCTTTTAATGCCTAATTTCCCCTAGTTCAATTTATCCTTATCAGTGGTATATGAGTTTTACTTGACCATGAAGGCCAATGCTGTGGAATTAGGTAACACCTGAATGCAGTGTTTAACACTAACCATTTATAATAATATGTACTGTCTATCACTCATTATAAGTGCTGAGGAAGACTGTATGTACAGTGGAGTCCACAAGGTTTGATTAGCAATTGCCACTAGTAATTTTATATAATATATATTTAGTATTTGGTTATTCAACAGCTGTGTATCCAAAACAGGTTGTCACGTCGTTACTAACAGCGATAAACCTCTTATTTTCTGTTTAGCACAACTAAAACGATCAATCGACAGCTATGGAGAAGCTTTGGGTAATACTCAACAAAAACCCTCGCCCTTCTCGCATGCTCCAAGCTAGATCAATATGATCTTTAATGAAGTGAAAAGGAAAGGTTTAAACACACATAGAAAGGCAAACCAGAGCGAGACAATATCTTTGAGTAAACGCCTGTTTAGATGTTCATTTGTCATTAAAGCATCATAGTACGTGCCAAAGAGTGATTTAATTAGGCGCAATTTTATAACATATTTAATTTTTTTCCCCCTTTGAATATTGATATAGCCTGTGTTACATTAACTTGTTAAACTCAGGTTTCTGAACATGTTTACTGTTTTATTCAAATAAGGCTGTCTGGATTTGCTGCAGTTTATCTTGCCTCTTGCCACAGCCCTCCCTCCCTCTCTCTCTCTTTCTCTATCTCTCTCTCTCTCTCTCTCCATTTTTCCATCACATCTCTCTTATTTTGACTCTGAGTTCCTTGCTGAGACACTTTGATATTCTTTAGCATGAATCACAGCCACACCTCTTCTTTCCTGTCTCTTTCCCTCTTTCTCCCTCTCTCCATCTCCACATTGTCAATCTTTTATCTCCCTGCCAACAGAGGAGCAATCAATGATATGAATATTTTGTAACCGCTGGCAAGGAATCATACCATCAACTGTACTGCATCCTAGAGGGCTTTGCGGTGTGTTTTGTTTATGTTTTAGTGATGTGGAGTCAGAGAATCTGTTTGATAAGCCCTTAGGTAAAAGGAAAAGAGTTAACACAGCCCACGAGCTCTAATATACCTGGAGAGCAGAAGAACATGTTCATTTTTGCAATTAATATTGGCTGAATAACACATTCAAAACAAGAAATGTACTTTTTTTCACTTCCTCAGGCAGTTGTTTTTCCTTACTTGTTAGATTTTTATGTTTTGAAACTTGAGATAAGACATTTATTTTAATGGATTTATGGGATGACTGTTGATATTGTTATTGTACAAATGCACTTAAAATAAAGACTTTTTCTCTCGCAATTGCGAGTTTACATCTCGCATTTCTTACTTTTTTCCCAGAATTGCGAGTTTATATCTTGCAATTGTGACGTTTTCTCAGAATTACGAGTTCATATCTCACAATTTTGATTTTATAACGTAATTTCGAGTTAAGTCAATCTTTTTTCCCCTCAAAACCGAACTCACAGTTGAGTTTATATCTCACAAGAAAAAAATCAGAATTGCAAGTTTTTATTTTGCAATTCTGACTTTATTTCTCACAGTTGTGAGTTTATATCATACAACTGTGAGAAAAAAGTCAGAATTGCAAGATACAAACTCACAATTGCAAGAAAAAAGTCAGAATTGTGAGTTTTTATCTTGCAATTCTGACTTTACTTCTCACAATTGTGAGTCTATATAATGCAATTTTTTAAAAAAAAAAGTCAGAATTGCGAGATATAAACTTGCAATTGCAAGAAAAAGTCAGAATTGCGAGATACAAACTCGCAGTTGTGAAAAGAGTTCTTATCATGCAATTTTGACTTTATTTCTCGCAATTCTGAGAAAAAAGTCAGAATATTTTTTTAATGAATTGAAACATCATACTGTCAGGCGTCGTGTGCGGGAAGGAGGAGTTGGGACGAGGAAGTCATGAACACGCACTTTATTAATACAATCCAAACAAGGGAACAGGAACAAACAAGAACAGCAGGGAAACCACAACAAAAAGTAACATTACGACCCAACAATGAATAAGGAACTGAATCAAACTTAAATAACCAGGCTAATGAGACAAGGACAGGTGTGAGTGATTAAACAATGACGTCATAATAAGAAACGGAACAGGAAAGACCAAATAAGGACACATAGGGAAAAACCAATGAAACAGTCCACAGGGGTGTGACACATGGAGTTAATGAGATTAATTAAGGGTTAGGGTTAGGTTAGGTTTAATTAAACGTTTGAATCGACTGACAGCTCTAGAAAAATATTGTGAGAAAAACTCGTAGAAAAATTAGAAGTTAGAAGAATTGCAAGTTTATATCATGCAATTCTGAGAAAAAAGTCAGAATTGTATCTTTATCTTGCAATTCTGTTTTTATAACTCGCAATTGCAAGTTTATATCTCAGAATTCTGACTTTATTTTCTCAGAACTAAAAGTTTATATCTCACAGTTCTGACTTTATAACATGTAGTTGTGAGATTATATCTCACAATTCTGAAGAAAAAGTCAGAATTGTGAGTTTGTATCAATTCTGATTTTATAAAAATGTCAGAATTGCAAGATGTGAATTCGCAATTGCAAAAACAAAAAATCAGTCAGTCTTTATTTTATTTTGAAGGAAGTTTTACGTTAACAATAACCCTAAAAAATATTTTCCAGGATTTAATAAACTTACGTTTTAATCTGAATTTGAATCTGAATTTAAATCTCCTTGCATACTTATTTGTCTAAATTGCATGCTAAAAGAACTATCACATATTACAGTTTTTTAATTGACTGCTTTTTTTTTTCTTTTTTTTTTAAGTTTTAGCATTCTCATTCATCTCAATTAATCAACATGCACCACTGAATTGTTCACAGCAAGACCCCGAACATCCATTAAGAGGTGAAGTGTCAATTCTGATTTCATATTGACTTGATTCTTAAAAATACTGAAAGTGATCGCAGGTGTGTCTGTTTCTTACTTTTTTTTAAATTAGCTAATCTGTGATATTTGGATTAGCACAGTCTCAGTGTGAATGATAAGCGTGTAGTGCCTCCACAGGCTCTCTGTGTTCTCAAATAACAATCATCTGTGAGTGCACAGAAGAAGTGGCGTCGTTCTCCACATGACGTTCTATCGCTTAATGAAATTTGGGATCATCAGTTGCGCATGATAATGGATAATTGAGTTCACATTTAGCCTGCTATTTATAATAAGCAAAGCCTCGGCAGGACACAAGAAGAGAGAGGATGAAGTGGAAAATACAGGGGCCTGTCTGGGATAAACATTGTGGAACTAAAGAGATGCGTCCACTGAGAGGCCACAAGCGAACACTTATGACCCTCATGGATGGGTGAGCGTTTTGACGTGTATGACAGCTTCAGGGAACAGGAAGTGCTCCCTCATGACTCTATCAGTGAGATGTGTGCCGCATGTTTTGGTGATATGTCATGATGTCATGTGTGGCATATAAAGGGCAGAATCAAGGGCAATTACCTGTTCAGATCACAAAATGAAAGGCAGAAAAATCTAGCCCATATTTTAAGCTTGTAAAAAGTTATTTGTATCTTTAAAAAATAAGATGCACATTTTATTTTATTTTATTTTATTTTATTTTATTTTGGGTCAGAGATAGTTTAGTTTACTTTAGTTTAGAGACAACATTTTGAAGTTATCAGGAAGCAAAAAAAGAATTTCAAAGCCATTTTTTTCAGGAAAATATGGTCTTGGATATTTAATTAATGGCAAAAATTACACTTTCAGATCGCAAAATGAAAGGCTCAATTATCTTAATATTATAAGACTTTCTCCAAAATCACTTGAAATAATTGTTTGTTTGTTTTTTTTTTTTATTCTGTTTTAATTACGTTTTATTCTCGGTCAAAGAGATAACAATATCTTATTATTATAAAACCGTATGAAAAATCACTTTCATTCAGATCACAAAATGACAGAAGAATCTTGCCCATTCAAACAGATTTTTTTAAACAGCTTTTAAAGGTTTTTTGTATCTTTGAGAATTAAGTTGCATAATTATCTTATTATTATTTAAAAAAGAAAAAAAAAAAAATCAGAAACTGAAAAAGACTTTTATTAAGGAAATTATGTTTTTGGATATTTTATTATGGCAAAAATTACACATTCACATATCTAAACGTATTTAAAATTCAGACTTATTTAAGGTTATGTCTCGCTTAGTGAGCATGGACTGCCTCTGGTTCGTTTTCTGAAAACAAAGGCTTGAGATGCCCCTGATCACAGCGTTTCTGATCAATTGAGCTTCAGAGTTGCAAACAAAGAAAAAAAGCACAGAAACCGAACAAAAATCTAGCTTTCAAGTGAAGAAAAATCCTAATGAGCATGTCAATATAATTGAACACTGAGGAAATGATTCCCCTGAGAAAGCAAGAGATGCTTTTGAGGTGAAAGTGATTATAGAGCAGCTAACTACCGTAAATATTCTCTTTCTTTGTTCACTGAGGCACTGAAAAAAAAGTCTTCAGAAACAGAGAAGTTTCCTGAATGAAGCACATTGATGGGATGCGGATATAACCCGATGAACCGTTCTATTGATTTATTAGCTTGCATGCTAGTGCAGGTACAACAAGTCAATAACTTCAAATCTAAAACACTTGAGTAAGTGAAATTACTTGTACTATCCCGGGGCCAATAAGACTGAATATTGTTTGTTTCATTAAAACGAGACAACCGGGTGCTCTAATCTGACCTGACGTGAATGTATTGTGGTAAGAATGCCTGAAAAGTGAGCCAAGATTTTAAAAAGTCTGGCAATATAAAACTGTATGACATAAACAATGGTCAACATTTGGGACTGTGGACGTGAACAGATAGATAATTCATCCTTTAAAAGGCATTTTAAATTAAAATCAGACATTGCATTACCATGGAAAATGTACATCAAAATGATATTACAAAAGGTTTTCATTCATGAATTTTAAAAATGTAAGTCTGGATAGTGCATTTTTATGTCTGTGTTCAAAAATGGGAGTGACAGTTAAAGGGTTAAAATTATTTCTCAGCTTTTATTAATTAAATTATTTTGTTAAATAATAAATAATCACTTTTTGCTATTTTAAAATTATTTCTCAATTTGTTATTATTAATTGAATTATTTTGTTAAACGATAAATAAAAAATAGTTTATATTTTACAATTATTTCTCAGTTTTTATTAATTAAATTAATAATTTTCTTAAACAATATACAAAGAAACAAACAAATAAATAATCACTCTTTTAGGTTATATTTTAAAATTATTTCTCTGTTTTTATTAATTAAATTAATTATTTTGTTAAACAATAAATAAATAATTAATTCTTTTAGTTTATATTTTACAGTTATTTCATCATTTCTTATTAATTGTTTTTTGTTAAACAATAAATAATCGTTCTTTTCATTTATATTTTTAAACTATCTGTTTTTTTATTAATTAGATTAATTATTTTGCTAACTATAAATAAATATTAAATAATAAATAATCATTTTTATGTCATATTTTAAAGTTATTTCTCAGTTTTGTAATTAAATTATTTTGTTTAACAATAAATAAATAAATAAATAATCACACCGTTTATATTTTCAATTTTCTCTTCATTTTTATTAATTAAAATATTTTTTTTGCTGAACAATAAGTAAATAAATAACCACTATTGTAGTTTATATTTTTAAACTATTTCTCTGTTTTTTATTAATTTAATTAATTATTTTATTAATTATAATTATTATTAATTATTAAACAAATAAATAATCTCTTTTTTAGTTTATATTTTAAAATTATTTCTGTTTTTATTAATTAAAATATTTTTTTTAACCAGTAAATAAATAATCACTCTTTTAGTTCGTTTAAAATAATTAAAAAATATTTACCCATTTCATATTAATTATTTTTGTTAAACAATAACTAACTAACTAAATAAATAAATAAATAATCACTCTTTGTTAACATTTTTAAACTATTTATCTGTTTTTATTAATTAAATTAATTATTTTGCTAAACAATAAATAGATAAATAATCACTTTTGATGTCATATTTTAAAGTTATTTCTCTTTTTGTTTAATTCAGTTAATTATTTTGTTAAACAATAAATACATAAATAAATAATCACTCTTAGTTTATATTTAATTTTTAAATATAAATATATTATTAAATATATATATATATATATATATATATATATATATATATATATATATATTTTTTTTCTCCATTTTTATTAATTAAAATAATTATTTTGCTGAACAATCAATAAATAAATAAATAATCACTATTTTAAAATTATGTTTCTGTTTTTTTATTGAGTTAATAATTTTGTTAAAAAATAAATAAACACTCTTTTAGTTTATATTTTACAATTATTTATTCGTTTTTTTAATGAAATTAATTATTTTGTTAAACAATAAACAAACAAACAATAATCACTCTTTTAATTTATTCATTCATGCATTGTTGTGCAGTGTAAAAGGCCATGTCAGAAGGCTATAGCCAATTTGTTTGCTGAAAACAAATAGAAAATATGCACTTGGATATTTTTCTTTTATTCATTTTTTATTCATGTTTGCTTTTATGTCGATTTTAAATTACTTTTCAGTGAAGTGATGTCTATTTTATATAAGTTTTGTATCCAGTTTTGAACCGTTTCGCCTGTTATCCCTATCTTTTGGTCTGTTTTTGTTGTTGAAAATGCTAAAACTGCTCTCAGATTTCTAAACACCACCATTTGCTCGCATTTGATAGTTTTGAAGTGTTTTACTTTGTTCAGTCAAGAGTGCACTGAATAGCACATGTCTACTGCAGGCACAAAAGTCTTGCATTAAGATGTCATGTGTCCTTTTGGTTTTTGTCTCTTCCCCACTTTTGCTGCCGGTAGGCCTTTTGAGATTTCTCCCGTGGCGTCTGTCTTAACTGCAACTTTCCAGCCCCTTCAAAAAGTCAAACAGCTGAACACATTTAGCCGATAATTGTACAAGGAGATCAATGGGATGGACGGAGGGAAGATAGCATCGAGCACGGATCTATGAGCACTGTTGATCCAGAGCTGATGGATGTCAGAGAGGAGATTTTTGAGCTGAGCCCCCAGTGAGGGGAGATGCTCAGGGGGACAGGAGGAGCAGAGAGAAAGCCTCCAGCGCCGATCAGCGTTTCTCCCTGTCAGGTCCTCCTCTGAGCTCATGTCTGCCCGCACTGCTACATCAAAGTGACAGACAGATCTTCACCGTCTTCTCGTCTGATTCTAATCTGGCTTTAAATTAACGTGCCATTTGACCCATATTGAGACATTTTGTGTAACTAGACGAGCCTAAAATGTCAATGTCATACTTCTCACATAGAACACAGAACTATAAGCTGGTCTATGACAGTAAATGTAACGAATTGAGCTTTTATGTAAATATTTCTAGCCATTATATATATATATATATATATATATATATACATATTATTTCAACTATTTCAAATGTAATTTATTACTGTGATGGCAAAGCTGAATTTTGTCATTACTCCAGTCTTTAGTTTCCTATTATCCTTCAGAAATCATTCTAATATGGGGATATGGGAATATATTACAACTGATAATAAACTGATTTTTATATTAAATTGATATTGCATTACAATTTAAAATAACATTTAAATAAAAATATATATATATATTGTTATTATTTTTTGTCTATTTTTGATTAAATAAATGTGGTCTTGATAAGCATAAGAGACGTAAAAATAAATAAATCAATCAATTATAATCAATAACAGCCAAACTTTTGACCAGTAGTGTTAATATATTCGTTTACAAGAATTGTATTCATATTTGCCTCACAAAAATAAAGGAATGAAATAAATAAATACAAAGAAAATGAAATAAAATAATGAAATAAATACAAAGAAAAAGTACCAATCCACTATCCGAAGGATATACTAAGACATATTCAGAATATTTTATAATATTTATTAAGATTGTGTATACATTACCAGTCAAAAGTTTTTGAACAGTAAGATTTTAAATGTTTTTTTAAACAAGTCTCTTCTGCTCACCAAGCCTATATTTATTTGATCCAGCAGAAACAGTACAGTTTTTTAAAAATATTTTTACTTTTTAAAATAACTGGTTTCTATTTGAATATATTTTAAAATATAATTTATTCTTGTGATTTCAAAGCTGAATTTTCGGCATCATTATTCCAGTCACGTG
Organism: Labeo rohita; assembly: GCF_022985175.1. Lineage (NCBI taxonomy): Eukaryota > Metazoa > Chordata > Actinopteri > Cypriniformes > Cyprinidae > Labeo > Labeo rohita. Next base: position 21,841,677 of record NC_066869.1, on the reverse strand, counting down.
ATCCTTCAGAAATCATTCTAATATTCTGATTTGCTGCTCAAAAAATACTTATTATTGTTATTATTATGTTGAAAACAGATGAGTAGAATTTTTTCAGGTTTTAGAAGTTAAGAAGAACAGCATTAGAAATCTTTTGTAACATTGTAAATGTCTTTATCATCACTTTTGATCAATTTAAAGCATTAGTAGAAGTATTAATTATAAAAACTTAAAAACTTTTGACTGGTAGTGTATACTAGCAGTAAATGATTTTTCTTTTGCTCTTTGCTTTCCATCATGGACAAACTGCAGCAGATTTCACTTTAAAAGCATCACTGTCTTTTAAAACCTGATGTGACTGTGTTCACTCACCAAAACTGCGCATTTAGGCATAATTGTGTGTTTTTTTGTCCTTTAAAGCGCTACTGGCATGCTGTCTAAAGAGGTTCAGCATATGTGTACAGCAGCAAGCAGAGGGACTTTCAAACTACACAGTAAAAAAAAAATTGTTGAGTCAACTTAAAATAATTTGTAACCTGGCTGCCTTAAAATTTTAAGTTCAGTCAACGCAAAAAAAGTTTATTCAACTTGAAATGTTAAATTTATACTAAGTGACAACTTAGATATTTGAGTTGAATCAACTTAAAATTTCAAGGCAGCGGGGTTACTTACCCATCTGTTAAGTTTAGCAAACACAAATATCTAAGTTGTCACTTAGTACAACTTAACATTTCAATCAACTTAAAATTTTAAGGCAGCAGGGTAACAGAATATTTTAAGCTGACTCAACAAATTGTGTTTTTTATTTTTTACAGTGTATACTGCATTTGATAATCATCTTCATCCAGTGTCTGTGCTGTTTCTAAAGTTAGTTTTCACCTAAAGTTATGAATGATAACACTGTCTATATACACATTTAAACTAGAGGTTTGGATATCTCACAAACCCCTCATGCAAGCCCTTGTCAACGCTGCCGTCTGTTGATGTTGCGGTCTCTGGAAGATTGTTGTTGTTGCATGTCTTCCTTCAACAACTCGGACCAGTGTTGCCACCTTTGTGGACAAACTAATTAGTGCATAAACAATTCAAGGCGTATGTGCGACTTTCGCATACTCGTCCTTCGGGCCAGACAAAGATGATTGGTGGGCCAGATTGGGCCGGAGGGCCACCAGTTGAATCACCCTGGTATATAGGAATAGCAATAGCAATAGTTTGTTGTATTTGGGCTCCCCAGCAACTACTATTCTGAGGAAAAATTGGTAACACTTCAGTATAGGGAACAATCTTCACTATTAACTAGTTATTTATTAGCATGCATATTATTAAAATATTGGGTGTTTATTGGTACTTACAAAGAATCTATTTTACATGACCATATTCTACATCCCCAATCCTACCCAATACCTGAACTTAACAACTACCTTACTAGCTATTAATACGCAGCGAAATAGGAGTTTATTGAGGCAAACGCTGTAGTTAATGGTTTAATAGTGAGAAGTGAACCTTAAAATTAAGTGTGACCAAAAAATGTTGGTTACACTTTATTTTAAGGTGTCCTTGTTATAGTGTAATTATACGCTTGATACTTAGTAATACTAATTACAGTGTATTGTCGCCTTAGACTCTTCCTATATTTATCTCTCAACCACGGCCAACTATAAATGATGGGACCTTTCTATATGTATATGGTAATATGACAAAAATGTTAGCTGGATCTCTTGAGTGCCTCTTGTGTACAACAATGGTAGCTAATGGACTTGCACGGTTAACTTACAGCCCAGATCTTTAACCACTAGGCTCCACAATCCCATACATTACATGTGAAGAGCAGCGGAGAAGACATTTTCATACCTGGCCTTGTATAACACGGCAGAACATCAGCAGACCGTGCAACCTGATCAAAATTGCGAGTGACTTTCCCTCCCCAAAGAGCGGCTGAACGGCAACGAAAATGATCAATTTAAAAAAGCGTGCACCGCTCGGTATTACTCCAAAATCCGACAGCCTCCACATCTATCTTCACCGGGGTGCGTGAGCACTGTGGTGCGGCGGAGGAAAGAGGCCAGCGCATCCCGCTTTTAGATTGCAGGCTTGATTACCTATTGATTTTCTGCAGCGTCTCCATTATGAGTATATCTGTAACAAATGCATAGAGCTCATTTTTTAGCTTATGGCACTTACTGAGCTCCCATCTTATCTAAAAGCTCGCTGCTTATTCAGTGGAGTTAGACACTGGCACAGTGATATGTTTACATGAATGATTAGTCTTTTTCAGCAGGCTGAAGTTTTTTGCTCTTAATTGCCTCTAATGACAATTCCATAGCCTCGAGGAATAAATAAGCATTATCAAAAAGCATTCAGTGAGGTTTTTCATTAATCAGTTGTCATGTTATCATTATGCATACATCTGTTACCAGCATTTGCATTGACGCCCATCCAGTTTCAAATGCTTTAGATGTAGATGTGTTTACGTTTATGTGAACGGTAAATGCATATGCCACATGCTGACCTCTCAAGACCGTTGTTTTAATCTTCCGTGCCTTAAAGTGAACGATAACAGGCAGCCTGGAAACTCTGAATTAGATCATAGCAATGAGGCGACAGAGCCATCGCTCCCCGCCTTTGGACTGATGCATGTTGCCATGGCAACCCTTCAGTTCCATACCCTTCAAAACAATTAGAATTCAGCACCGTTGCCACTGCCAATGCTCACCGCATCACACTCCAGTCCAGGGTTGTGGATGGATTGTGCAAATTGCATACGGTTGCATCTCTTTCGCTCTCTCTCTCTCTTCCTCAGTATAGAAACAAAAGCTTATCAGAAATAGAAGCAAGTCTATAGAGGCTGTAAACAGGGAGGCGGCACGTAACTAGATCAGGAGACCTGACTAATCGTTGTTTCTCAGCTGTATAATGGTGTATTGGCTGTACCAGTAACACCACTGGCTGCTTTTGGTGCCCTTTTGTGCAATCTCATTTACTTTAATGAGAACACTGTTGTCTGCATAGTCACATTTTCTGACTTGATTTTGGACAAATCGATGCTCTGAGCGTGCTCTTGAAGCATTCATTGCAAAAAAAAAAAAAAAAAGACAGTGTTTAAATGGATTACTTCTCTAATTACTTGGAAAGGGACAAATGATTCTTTTAGAGACAGATTAGGTGTTATATTACACTTGTCTGTTTGTGCTTAACATTGAACACTAATTAGCATTTGTTTTGGCACTGTAAGGGATATTTTGATCCATAATTGGTTTGTGCACATATATCTAACGACATCATTTGTGCGACCAACATGTTTCAATGACAATGTGATAAAAATTCAAAGATATAAAACAGCTGGCTAAATGTGATAAGTTACTAATTATGTCATATATGATGATTTGTGATAAGTACTGTTTGATATGCTGTATTGCATTCAAGAATATGCAGTATATTTATTTTGTATGTATTTAAAGTGACCACAAAACCAGTCATAAGGTTCAATTTTTTGAAATTGAGATTTATACATCATCTGAAAGCTGAATAATAAATAATAAATAATATATAAGCTTTCCATTGATGTATAGGACAATATTTGGCAGTGATACAACTATTGTAAATCTGGAATCTGAGAATGCAAAAATTCTAAATATTGAGAAAATCACCTTTATAATCATCCAAATTCAGTTTTTAGCAATGCATATTACTAAACAAAAAATAAGTTTTGATATATTTATAGCAGGAAATTTACAAAAAATTCTTCATGGAATATAATCTTTGCTTAATATTCTAATGATTTTTGGCATAAAAGAAAAATCAATAATTTTGACCCATGCAATGTATTTTTGGCCATTGCGTCAGCACCCTTGCAATTCTGTCAGAAAATCCAACACTTCTCTCAGAAAATTGCTCCAGTTGCAAATGTTTTGGTATTCACATGCTTATTGTTTTTGTTTGCACTGCAACAACACTGCAAAAACAGAAAAGAATAGTCAAACTTGAGAAAATTTCACAGAGAACTTGCAAGAAATTGTAAGAAATAGTTGCTTTTCAAACATGTGATGCTCCTGTAATTTGTATTTAGAGACACCTGTGGCAAGTAACAGGTGTGGGCAATATAGTAATCACACTCGAAACCAGTTAAAATGGAGAAAAGTTGACTCAACCTTTGTGTTGTGTGTCACACTGAGCACGGAAAAAAGAAAGAAGTGTAAAGAGTTGTCTGTGGATTTGAGAGAAAAATCTGGAAAAACATGGACAGTCTCAAAGCTACAAGTCCATCTCCAGAGATCTTAATGTTTCTGTGTCCACTGTGCGCAATATTTTACAGCTTTACAGCTCATGGCACTGTAGCTAACCTCACTGGACATGGACGGAAGAGCAAAATTAATGAAAAATGACAATGAGGAATTGTTTGAATGGTGGATAAAGAACCCTGATTAACTTCCAAACAAATTCAAGCTGATCTGCAGACACAGGATAGAACAGTGTCAGCTCGCACTATCCGTCACCATCTGAATGAAAAGGGACGCTGTGGTAGGACAGCATTGCTGACACAAAGGCATAAAAAAGCAAGACTGGAGTTTGCCAAAACTTATGTGACAAAACCACAATCCTTCTGGTAGAATGTACTGAGGACAGATGAGACAAAAGTAGAGCGTTTTGGTAAAGGTCTTCAAAGAAAAGTCCCTACAGTCAAACATGGTGGAGGTTCAAAGATGTTTGGGGGTTGCTTTGCTGCTTCTGGCACTGGATGCCTTGACTGTGTGAACGGTATCATCTAATGATTACCAAAAATTTTGGGGCGCAACGTAGTGGCCAGTGTCAGAAAGCTGCATCTTCACCAGAGGCCATGGGTCTTCCAGCAGGACAATGACCTGAAACACATTTCAAAAAGCACTTAGAAATAGTTACAAACAAAGCACTGGAGTGTTCTGAAATGGCCAACAATGAGTCCAGCTCTGAATTCCATAGAACACCTGTGGAGAGATCACAAAACAGCAGTTGGGAGAGGGCATCCTTCAAATCTGAATGACCTGGAGCAGTTTGGTTACAGGAAGTGATTGACTTATTTTTTCCAAAGGGGTGCTATCAAATATTAAGTTAAGGGTGCCAGTCATTTTGTCCAGTGCATTTTTCGGGTTCTGTGTGGAACTGTATCAGATTTAACTTTTCTTCTCAGTTTTTTTTTTTTTTTTTTGTTGTTCCAATGCAAACAAAAAATAAATAAAATAAACACGTGAGTACCAAAGCATTTGCAACTGCAACAATTTTCTAAAAGAGAGCTGTTGTATTTTCTGACAGAATTGCAAGAGTGCTGATATTTTTGGCCATGACTGTATACTTAAGACTGGTTTTGTGGTCCAGGGTCACATATACTGTATATAATTTTAAGATCAGTAATTGTTTTGCTTTAAAAAATATTACTTGAACACCAAATCAACACATTAAAAATTATTTCCATAGGAAATCAGGTGTCACTGAATTTCAGCATTTCCATCAGATTAATAAATTAAATTTTAAAATATATAAAAATATAAAACAGTTTATTTATTTATTTACCATATTTTTCATCCAAAAATGCAGCCTTGGTCTCACCTAAATCTTACTAGGGGAAAAAAAAAAAAAAAGATTTAGCTACAGTAGATGAGTCATCTTTCTCTCTCTCCTGCGCTCTCTCTCTCTCACACACACACACACACACACACACACACAGACACACATTTATTTCTCTAATTCTGATGTATTACTAGCATTTTATGGCCAATCAGGTCATATTTATTTTATTATGGGCAGCTAGACAATATTTACAAGCTTGTTCGTCAATCCAGTTGTTGATAGAAACTATAAATGCGGGTGTCTTTTGCACCTATTGGCTTGATGAGCAAGATTCTAAGTGTCCACAAAAGGTCAAAAGTGTCTTCCACTAAATTGAGCTGAGCTGTTAAAAGGTGCCACTGTAGGCAAAGAGACAGCCATTACCACAGCTGATTGATTAGCTGCCAGCAAAGACATGTTCCTGGGGAACAGGAGAGCCACGTGCCCCTCCATCTGCATTCTCTGCTCTGTTCTGCTGGGTTGCACTCATTGTTTTCAATTGAGTTAGCAATTCAGCATAGATTCAATCAATTAAAGCAACATTGCTGCAAGCTGCCATTTGAATGGAAGCATTAAATTATCCGTCTAGGTATTTTGGCAGCATTAAAGCTTGCCTGGTGTGTCATCCATAGTAGAAGAATCTTTTATATGAAGAGTTCAGATGCAAAACCAGCTAAATCCATCTGACGTCTTTCTTTAAAAAATGCATTATTATGTATAGGTATAGGTTTCTATGTAAGTACATCTGATTGGGCTGAGGCTGGTATTTTAGCGAGTTTGAAGAAAAAGTATTTGATGGACGTATAATATGTGTCAGGAGCATTCACTCAGTATCATTATCTCATTTATGACCAAGATGGCTTTTAGCTGGTTTTGCATCTGAACTCTTCATATTTTAATTGCGGTCAATTTAATTTAAAAGTTCTCTGAAACAAACAAATAAATAGAAACATCCTTCTTTTTTGCATGAAAATGATGTTGTTTTAGCTTGGTTTGCTACAGTATGAGTCTGCTTATATTACGCCTATTTTGCTTTCTGACAGTATGACCTCTGAAAAAACATATTCTATGTGCAGAATTAATTGACCTAATCTGTTTTTGGATCTTATCATTGGAGATGAAAGAACAAAAAGCACACTAAACCTAAGAGACGCTTATATTGTAGGGAAAAAAAAAAGTTATCTGGTGTTGAAGAGATCAATAGTGAATTGGCTTAGAGTCAGCGGCGTCTGTTAAAGCTTGCGTGGAGGACTTGTTGTAGGCTGATTTTGATCTGGGTAGCTGCGTCTAAAGAGTCTGCTGATAAAGAATTCAGCGTCGCAGAACCTGTGAAGTATATACCTGTGAGTTTTCCCCTTTCATCAAGTCAAGACAATGAAAGGGCTGACAGGGCCCTGATCTGGCTTGAAAACAGCTGAAGCAGTGGTTACGTCTCAAGACAAATGCCCTCCTGCTTGTGCAGTGGCACGCCTCCTTGCTCCAAAGAGGCTTGCTGCGTGGTTTTTGTGTGTATGACAAAGAAGATCCTACCACAGACAAGCAAACACCGTATCAGCAGAAAAAAGCAAAGTGTATCATGGATTACAGGGATTATTGGAGACGCCACTTCGGAGCGGAGCTCCAGAGCTGTAGAGCTGTGCCCTCTTTGCTGACTTGTCAAGCCTTGTCATAAAGTGTTGCCTTAGGCGCTAGCTGATCCAAAGAAGTAAATAAAACAACAACAAAAATCTTGTCACAAAATATTCATGATGCAGTGCAAAAAGAACAAATAATGGAGAGTATAACATATTCAAATAGCTGGTTTGCCCAAAAATAGAAATTCTGCCATCTCATTCCCAGAACTGGAGTTTTCGAGTTTCAAAACAAAGATCACAAAGGCATCATAAAAGTGGTCCATATGGCTTGTTAAGTCTTTTGAAGCCTTTCAATTTTTGAAAAGATCCAACTCAAGTGGATCATTTGCACACTAATTAGATATTGTGAACATGACAAGGAGCTGGAACCAAGAACATTTTTGGTGCTGGGCTTTCAGTTCGGTTTGTGCACTGAACAAATGCAGTGTTGTTTTAATCTTTTAACACATTTCTCAGCCGCACAGTAGACCTTATTTTGAGTGTTAGAAAAACTGTCAAAAGATGGAGATGTGGCAAAAATATTCTAAAGCTGTACCGCTTTTGGCATGGAGAGATGGGAGTTTTCAGGTGACAGCATCAGTTTGCACACTTTAAAAAATTTAATTGCCAAATTAACTGAATTTACAGAAATTAGATGTTTTTATTATTATTAAAAATTACTGTATATTGACTAAAATAACTGAAAGTGGCCTGGATATTATATTGACCACAATACAACAATATAAAATAGATGTTTTTTTTTGTTTTTTGTTTTTTTCTAAACACCTCTTTTGAATATATACACTGCCGTTTAAAAGTTTGGGATCAGTGCAATTTTTAATGTTTTTTAAAGAAGTCTTTTCTGCTCATTAAGGCTGTGTTTGTTGTATTAGAAATACAGAAAAAAAACAGTAATATCGTGAAATATTATTGCAATTTAAAAAAGTGCTTTTCTATTTTAATATACTTTAAAATAGAATTTATTTCTGTGATGCAAAGCTGAATTTTCAACATCATTAGTCCAGTCTTCAGTGTCACATGAGCCTTCAGAAATCATTCTAATATGCTGATTTACTATCAGTGTTGGAAACAGTTGTGATGCTTATTTTTCGCGGAACCTGTGATACTTTTTTCAGGATTCTTTGGCAAAATAAAAGTTTAAGAACAGCGTTTATTCAAAGTAGAAATCTTTTCTAAAAATATAAGTCTTTACTATCACTTTTTTATCAATTTAACATGTCCCTCCTAAGTAAAAGTATTAATTTCTTAAAAAAAAAAAAAAAAAAAAAAAAAAAAAAAAAAAAATGTACTGACCCCAAACTTTTGAATGGTAGTATATATTGTAAGTAAATTTGTAAGTATAGTAAGTAATAAAATAAAATAAAATAAATGCAGCACAGCCGTTTTCAACACTGATAATAAATCAGCATATTAGAATGATTTCTGAAGGATCATGTGCCACCGAAAACTGTAATGATGCTGAAAATTCAACTTTGCATCATAGGAATAAATTAAAGTATATGAAAACAGAAACCCACTATTTTAAATTGCAATAATATTTCACAGTGTTACAGATTTTTTTCTGTATTTTTAATTAAATAAATGCAGCCTTGACGAGCAGAAAATATTTATTTAAAAACATTAAAAATCCCAAACTTTTGAAGCTCTTCTTTTTTAACTCAACAGCAAAAAACAAAACAAACAAAAAAAAACAAAACAAAGCAAAACATTCTTTCTTTAAAGAAAAAAGTCTGTCAGTACTGCTGAAACTGGCTGCAAAACACTCTTCGCACTGCAGTTTATTGTGCTGTTGTAAAATTCTTATGAATTTTAAACATTTGCAGATAAGAATACAACCATGAGATATAGGTTATTCAGGTCTCAAATGCTTTAAAAAGCACACAGCTTTGACAGGAGGGAAAGCCGCATAGGTTTGTGATTTAGTTTGAAGCACTTAATATAAAGCCCATCTCATATTCAGGACAACTTGAATTGCAGCAGCAGCTCACTCTTGGTCCTTTGTTATTTTTTTCAGACATCTTTGCAACTTTAGAGTAAATCAATGTAAACTATATCGTCCCATCCAAGGGGGGAAACTTTAAAGTTTCTAAATTATACACACACACAAGTCCTGCAGTCATTAAAACAACACTGTATTTGTTTAGTATTAATGTGTACTGAACCAAAAAAACTGTACCAAAAAAGTGTGGAATATATGTAAAATTACACCCCTAGTGGCTTTGGACTTAAAATACAGAGTATAAGCACACATTTATGATGCTTTTATGTCCTTGAAAGCTCCTTATTCATTTTAATTGCATTTCTGCAGAAGAAATGAAACTTGGTACAACATGATGGTGAGTAAATCATGACAGAGTTTTAATTTCAGGGCGAAACATTCATTATCGAGGAAGATAATTGTGTTTGTTTACCAAGTGAGATAGAAATTACCAGCAAAACAAAGATGAATATGGTAATTGGTTTACACATGCTCATTGACAGGATTTTCTGTCATTCAGTTTAACAGTATTTCAGTAGCCACTTTCCTGTGTCAAGTAGCTGTGCTCTGTGGGAATTGAGATTGACAAAGAAACAGGTAAGCACTAGGAGAAAAAAAAAGATAAGAGACTACTGGAAATATATTACAGCAGAGAAGACAAACAGCAGAAAGGAAAGTTTAATGGACCGTTTGGTGGCTAGAACAGGGTAACACTTTATTTTGATGGTCCCCTTCAGACATTATTTTGACTATAAGTTACTTTGTCACTATATGTCAACTACCAGCCATTAGTACTGGTAGAGTGTCTGCTTAATATGTGCCAGTACACTTTTTTTTTGATGATGAATGTCAAGAGGCATTCTACTGACTGTAGAGGGTCAGTAGAATGAGAGGGTTAAGGGTTAACCCAGAGGGTTAAGTAACTTTGTAAGTGCATGTCAACTTAGTCAACTGATCCTAACCTAACCCTAATTAATACTCTGAGAGTTAGTTAACATAGTTAGTTAGGCAAAGTCACTTATAGTCAACAAATTGTTCTAAACAGGACCATCAAAATAAAGTAACCCAAAACGGACAGGTGAATACTAAGATAGGGGCCATATTTTCATTGGGCAAACATGCCTCTACCTACAGTTTTGCAAAACTCAAAACTCAAAAAAAAAAAAAAAAAAAAAAAACGTACCTATACATGCATTTTACTGCAGTTTCCAGCTAAAATAACCACTAGTAGTAGTAAAACAACAACTTGTATTCTTTTTCACACAGATTATTGATTAATAAAGAGTTATTTTCTTGCGGTTCCTTGCACAATACTTTGTTATGTCCTCAAAATGATTTTATTATAGTGGATAATTTGTAAAGTAATACATTTTGATGTTCACATCACATATCCAACTTCAAATCTATGGCTTTTGTGACATAGCAAACTTGCTCGGTAGCTCACCTGGTACAGCACTGCACAAAACATGAGCCATGATAAAACAGCTTAAAGATTTGAAGAAGCAAGTTATATGCTATGGCTGCTTCATAAAATACGTTTTTATCTCACGTTTGCTTTTGTTAACACTTTGGTTAAGGGTTAGTTCACCCAAAAGAGAGAATTCTGTCATTAATTATTCATCTAACCCAGTGGCGTAACTTTGTTTTAAAAAATGGGTGGGACAGGAGTGTGTGTTTTTGGGGGGTAATTATTAATGTTCCCAGAATGTCTAGTGGTAGAATTTTTGTCAGGCGTGTTAGAGGTTTCGTGTTCTAATCCACCCTCTCGTCATTTTTCCCCCTTATTAAAATCAAGTATGTTCATCAGTGATCCTTTATCAAGAGGAGGGACACGTTTGTGTATATTTTATTTTGTGGTTTAACCGGAATAGATCTCCGCAGCATCATTAAGCGATAGATGAGCAGGAGCCGCATTGAGAACGTTCTGTCGCAAGTTCGCAACGAATGTTCAGCATGATTTCAGAAACAGATTCTGGTGCCAGATCAGATCTTATTAAACAGAATCTAATATTTCATTAGCATTATTACGTCCATGCCGTGAGATGTTCAAAAAAGTGGTGGGGACAATATCAATCTTGGCATAAAGTGGTGGGGACATGTCCCACCTGTCCCACCTGTAAATTATACCTGATCTAACCGTGCATAGACAGCAAGCATTGTGGTACTGTTGTGAACACTCCAAAGACTGACACGGAATAGAGGAAATTGTTGAATAAAGTCATTATGTTTGTTTTCTTTGTGCACAAAAAGTAACATTACAGTTGAACCACTGATGTCACATGAACTATTTTATCGATGTCCTTACTACCATTCTGGGCCTGCAGGGTCAGAAAGCTCTCAGATTTCATCAAAAATATCTTTATTTGTGTTCCGAAGATGAACGAAGGTCTTACGGGTTTGGAACGACATGAGGGCGAGTAATTAATGACAGAATTTAAATTTTTGGGTGAACTATATCGCTTTAGATTTAGAGTGGGGTTTATTGTAAGTGGTATGTGATTTTCAACCATGATCGTTAATCTTTTAGTGCCCCTCACCAGACATTTTATTTCTGATCTGCTGTGATGTACAACAGCCAAGGTAATAAAATGTCACCAAATTCACATTCTTCTATTTCAGATAAAACAAAACTTGCTTTAAGCTCTACTCACAGGACTTTTCACTTTCAAAGTGTCACGTAAAATGCAAGAAGCAACATATTACCATTTTGCAGAAATGTGTCACAGGTATATATTGAAAATGAGCTTGGGTTACTGTGTTTTCAAAGCTTTTTCCCTCCTTCCCTGTCTTTTCCCTCATTTAGGGAGAGCCTGATTGAATAGTATGAAATGGGCAGTCTCATTCTGTTTCTTTTCCATATGGGTGGATATCTGTGACTTCATCATCCACTCGCAGAGATACAATTAAGCTTGTCACATCTGATTGCTTAAAGCCAGCATATTTACTCACCGAGACACAGGCGCAATCAGAATACGACTCAGAAATGAATAATGAAGTTGCTATTCTCCACCCTAATTCAGCTTTTTGGTGTGATTTTTAAAAGTAGCGTTTTAATCATTTTATATGCAGAACAAAACGATGCATGCACTCCAGGTTTGACTAGGCCATGTACTTCTAGTGAAGAAAAATCTTAATGAATACACTTTATTGTTTTACCTCTTTCCCAGACTAAAGTATTCAGTCTTAAAATATGAAAATCTGTTAATAAAAATATTAAATATTGCTTATAATAGACAAATGCAAATAAACTAGAGTGAGAGAGAAAAAAAAAGTGTTGTCTTCATGGCTAAAAAAAAAAGCTCCACTTGAGCTCTCAATGATAATGCTTGTTATGTGCGCATTTAAACTATTCCCTTGTCACTTGTAACCTGCATTTTTGTTATTTATTGTAATAAGTCACCTGTTTGTGTCTCTGAGTCCCTATTTGTCATAAACTGTGTTTATTATGAGGCTGTCAATAGTTTATTTTTTTTCAAGGCTTAATTATGCCTCATTATGCTAATTATGCAACATTACAGGACTCATGTTGTCTGTTGGATGGATTAACAAGAATGAATCATTAAACATCCCTCGGAAACACAGCTAAAATACCTTGCACGTACAAACCTGAGAAATCAACAGCTTCAAATAAACGGTCGACCCTGCTGCCAGAGCTTGAGCTCACAGTGTCAGTGACTGGATGAGCACCAGATAAAGAGCGCTGCTAATGGCCCACTAGACTGCACTGGAAAAGGACAGGAAGGAGATGTGGCCTGCGTGACCCAGCCTCAGAGCTCTTCTCCTGGATGCTGATTAGCTGGCTCGCCTCTCTGTGTTTCAGCCTGTCAGGGGTTCTGCTGAGCCAGGTCTTTCCGGGGCCTCCAGGGACCCCGTGGAGGGAAATATTTGTGCTGCCACAGGACACGCTAATCTTTCGCTCGCTTCTTGCAGCGAGGGCGGGAGGTGGACGTGGTCTTTGGCATTTATGATTTGAGACTCGTCTCACCGATCGAGGATCAGGCAGGACTAGTGCTGCCCTCTGAGTCTCTAATTCAGTTTCTGGATGAGACAGCAAGACCATTTGGACTATTTGGATTACTGGAAGGCTTTACTGAGAGTGCTTTATATCTGTAGTAAAAGTGAACTTGTGACTGACAGCTGGGGTGTACTATTAGGGCTGTCAGTTTATTCAAAATTACTGTTCAAAATATTATTGTATGGGCTGCTCTCAATGTGGTTTGGTCTTGATTTGTTCCAGTGGTTGGAGAAGGCCTGAATTTAAGTTGCTACCTAAATTTATTCCATCTGATTAATCACATTAACTTAATGTGTTAAACTGAAAGGCCTAATCAGGATATATAGTATAATTTCATTTAATTAGTGTTGTGATGGCCTTAAATGCTAGTGGCTGGGTTTCTTGAAGCACTAAGTACAATGTTAGTCTCACGTACATAGCAGTGGAGTGCGCTGATGTTCTAAATTAGTCCTTTTTTTTTTTTTTTTTTTTTTTTTTTTTAATCAAATATAAATCCATGTCCCAGTCACATATTCATGGTTAAATAAATCAGTATTCCATTTGTTGAAGCCAGGTATGAATCTCATCAAGTTAGTGTTTTTAAACATTTTACATTTATTCCAAAAGAACTCAAGGCAGTACCAGTTTAAGAAAAATATTTTATTTGTGAACTTACATTTAGCTATTCTTTTTAATCTTTTTAATCAGTCATCAAAGCTCCGTAAATATTGGTCACAGACACAGAGATTTACTTTAAATTTCACCATGCTGATTACTTTCTAAAAAAAACTCCCACAGATCATGTTTTCAGGTCATTTCAAGTCTTATTTTGATGTAACAAAGTGGTTATTTCTAAGTCTGTGAGTTGTTTACTTACTTTTTAAAATGAGTCTTCCCTTTAATGGCATCCAAAATGTTTGTTTCTTTTCTAAGTCGTAAAGAAATTATGTTTCTTGAGGAAAACATTTCAGAATTTTTCTTCATATAGTGGACTTCTATGGTGCCCGTGAGTTTAAACTTTCAAAATCAGTTTAAATGCAGCTTCAAAGGGCTCTAAATGATTCCAGCCGAGAAAGAAGGTTCTTATCTAGCGAAATGATCGGTTATTTTATTTTATTTATTCAGTGTCCACTTCCAGAACAAAAATTCACAGATAATGTACTCACCCCCTTGTCATGCAAGATGTTCATGTCTTTTTTTCTTTAGACGTAAAGAAATTATGTTTTTTGAGGGAAACATTTCAGGATTTTTCTCCATATAATGGACTGCTATGGTGCCCCGATTTTGAACTTCCAAAATGCAAAAAGTTTAAATGCGGCTTCAAACGATCCCAAATGTGGTTGTAAACTCGGCTGGGATCGTCTACAACCGCATTTGGGATCGTTTGAAACTGCATTTAAACTGCATTTTGGAAGTTCAAACTCGGGGCACCACAGAAGTCCACTATATGGAAAAAAATCCTGAAACAATATTCATGTTTGTTCTTATCATTTCTGGTCAGGTAGGTAAAATATTAGGCTAATATCTGAATAACTACTGCTTGTACATACTGTATTTTTACTACCTATTAACTTTGTCAAAATGTTGTGACCTTTCTTGCTTACTAAGTCCTCTGTATGATTTAGTAGTTATGCATGTTTTTTTTTTGTTTTTATTTTTCTGCAGTTTAGACAGCATAAATTAGCAGAACAACATATTCAGTAGTACATTAACCGTGAAATCCATGGTGTTGTTAACATCTAAGTATCGCCAGTATGGCCCCGACAAACTCTTGACGTTAGTCCAAACTCTCTATCTGCCTTCTCAGAGGAAACACCCCTGATAGTCCTTACAATAATCTGTACAGCATGTTTCCCAAAAGCATTGTAGAAATGCTCCTAGATAGCACATTGAAATGTTTGTAAATTAACGAGAGTGATAAATAGGTAAAAATAGGTAGATTTTGGTGGAATTACAAAAATAAAGAATATTTTGCAAACACCCCTCCTATGTGCATAATGCCTCCCCAACTTAAACATCACAAACACAGCTCTAACACATCTACATAGGTGAAGGCATGTCTCAACAGGTAGGGTAGCCTACTTTCAATTAAAGTTCCAACATATTAGGAATACTGTTAAAGTTAGAATAGGTGATTTCAGAGAGGCTAGCAATAGCAAGCTAGCTTTGAAAGCATAAGATCCCACCCTCCCTGCAAATTACTCTCCAAAGCCACGCCTCCTCCAAAAAACATGAACGCGCGCAGGCAGATCAAAGGCTAAGCAGTGACACGATGAGAGACAGCATTGTTGGAGGGTTGAATGCAACACTGTCAGATTACCTCATGTCTCATTCACAAGGTGAGAAAACATTACAGTACAAAATGCATAATATTACAATAATAATGTCTTCCACTATCACTCGGTCTGCAGTAGTGTAATGGAATATGTCAGTGACGTGTCATGTCTGAGCAAACAGGGTGCAGAGGTATGCAAATATATATAGAAGGGATAGTTCACTCATAAAAATAAATTCCTCTGCTAAACTGTCTAAAAGAGTAGTTGGAATGACATACATGTGAGTAGAAGAAGTTTTTTTTTTGTTTTGTTTTTTTTTTTTTTTTTTTTTTTGTTTGTTTGTTTTTTTTTTTTGAGTGAACGTTCATTTACGTGAGTTACTGTTATGCATATGTGATATAGAGGTTTCTAAATGAATATTTAGAAACTCATGTAATAAAGGAGTGATTTATAGGACATTTTAATCTAAAGGACATTTAACAAGAGGATTATCTCATAGCCATAAAAGAAAGACATGAATATTCATTGACACTCTAGTGAATATTTGCACTTAGGTTCTAATTCTATTGTAATTCTCAGCCATTTTGCAGGCCCAGCACATCTGAAGCTTACAGGCTATTAATTGCTCATGCATGGATGAATCAGGAGTGCCTCCGTGACTTCTGCCATTTCCTGATCATATCCCAATCGTAGTCATTTGTCTGCATACTGCAGGCAAGCATGATTAATTAAGTTTTAGCCCTTTGATGGGAGATTACTCAATTTTGTAATTAGTAGAGAGCTCGAAGTGTCATTTTACCTTGTATAAAGGTGGTGCGGCCATACTATTTTTCATATCCGTTACACTTCTTAGCCCATACAGTGAGTTAGTGTGGTCAGTAATGTGTTAGCAAATGTATTGTAATTTCTCCCACTGTCACAGACTCTGTAACTCACTACGAATGCCATTAGAACCGTAATATTACTAGAGTACATTTTACTGCTACTGAATGTATTCATCCCTTTGGCATGTTTTGTTGTTGTTGTACAGCATTGAATCACAGTAGACTTAATTTGCCTCTTTAACAAGACTCTTTAATGTCAAAGGAAAAATAAATAACATGAATGTTAAATAACAAATTTCATAAGTATTATGAAATCAGTAGAAATAGTTATGTGATTCGTAGTGAAGGAGTTTCAACTGCTGCCCGGGTGCTTCAGCAGTCACTGCTTTAAGGGATAAAAAAAAAAAAAAGTGTTAAAAATGTCATATCACATCTCACCTACAATTTGCTGGAAGGCATGTGGGAATCTCTGAAGCCTGTTGGGGGGGTTGTTTTATGGTCTGATGTGGCCAAATGGCTGTCCACTTACAATCTCCATGCAACCTGGTTAAGCTTTGAGCAATTTGGGGGGAAATTGAAATGGCCAGATGTGCGAAGCTGATAAGCGAACATGTCTCTATAGACTTAAGGTTGTAATCATTGCCAGAGTGCATTTTTGCAAACAATTACTTTATTTGAATTTTTTGACCAGAACAAAGCAAACAAAGCTACAGCATAACTATTTCAAATAGCAACACACAGCGATGCTTTTTCCTGAATGTTTTTCTGTTTGTGAAGAAATCGTTTGATGAGTGATTCACTGATTCATTCACTAAGATATCCACTTGTTCCATTCCTAAATGACTATGTTTTTAATTAAATCAATTAAAAAAGTGAATGATTAAATGGTTCACTCATAAAGACAGACATTTAGTTTATTCCTGAAATAAATCAGTGTTTTTTAACAAATTGGTTGGATGACTAATTCAATGACACACTCACAATGATGATTTCAGATGTTGCTTTCTTGAATTGGTGTGCCAAGTGTTGTTTGAGTAAATTGGCTGAATGAATGATTCATAACAAATGACTCACTCATAAACACTAGCACTACTGGCGAATATGTAACCTGCAGAATGGTTATGATCATTTTATATCTCATTTTTTGGTCATTAAAATGAAAGTGAGTTAATTTCTTGTATCAGAGTCTTGGAGTTTGTATCTCCTTGTCTCAACGTATTTTTGACAAAGAATAGATGCAAGAGTACAATTTGCAGTTTTGTAATGTCTGTGATCCAAGAGCAAAAACTCCATTTGCATGACATCTTTTTTTTCCCCTCTGCCCCAGCAGCATCCGCTGTCAGTATTTGAGCTTTGCTTTGGCTCAGCACCACTCCTTTGAAGTTAAAGCCATTTCAATCCATCTGTCTCTGTACACAAAATAACAATAATGCAGTCATTAGCATAAAACCCAACTACCATCCGTCACTCTCTCAAGGTTATTACTTCAGCACATGTCCCATATTATTTGCCATTTACAATATGTCAGTGCACTGATTGTGGTGTAATAATACCATTGGATTGCCAGTTGCGTGACAACAGAAGTGCTTCATAATTGAATTTTTTTGGCAAGACACTATCAAGTCACTGCTAGAAACGAGCAATTAATCAGTATTACAGGGGAACATGACACATAACTCGCTAGGGAAAATGTGCGCTCAGAGGATGGGTGGAAGGGTTTAGCTGATGAAGACGTTGTGGTAGTTCTGTAAAAAAAAAAATAAAAATGCCATGGAAACAGCTGCTGCAATTTGTTCTTTTATAGACAGTGTAAATGGCCTAAACGTCCTAT